>NW_022981181.1:0-10345 GCF_902652985.1 Pecten maximus
TTTTTATCACAGAAAACCTGCTCATTCCGGCAAAATTTTCCATTGGTGAACACATTAACCGCGCGTCCGAGGTAGCGTGGTTACAATACTAGGGAATATGGTGACGCTCACCGTGCAGTTCTGGCGTCATTTCTAGAGCTGCTAGGAGGTTTGATCTTTTGGGCCCTCCAAGGGATGTGGATCACAGGAAACCTTTTTATTCCGGCCAAAACTTCCATCGGTGAACATAACCGCGCGTCCGCGAAGCTTTGGTTTTGCATACTACGGAAATATGGTGACGCTCAACGGCTTCTGACGTCATTTCTAGAGATGCTAGAGGTTGGGTCTTTTTGGGCACCTCCAGTAGATGTACCCAACAGGACAACCTGCTCTTAGGCAAACTTCCATCGGGGACAATTAAAGCGCGTCCGCGGTACGTGGTTACATACTACGGATATGGTGAGCCACTTGATTTTGTCGTCATTTTTAGAGCTGCTATGAGGTTCGGATCTTTTTGGGCAACCTCCAGGGGATGTGATCAACAGGAAAACCTTTTTATTCCGGCAAAACTTCCATCGGTGAACAATTAACCGCGCGTCCGCGATAGCGTGGTTGCAATACTACGGAATATGGTGACGCTCAACGTGCAGTTCTGACGTCATTTCTAGAGCTGCTAGGAGGTTCGGATCATTTTGGACACCTCCAGTGGAATGTGATCAACAGGAAAACCTGCTCATTCCGGCAAAACTTCAATCGGTGAACAATTAACCGGGCGTCCTCGGTAGCGTGGTTACAATACTACGGAATATGGTGACGCTCACCGCGCAGGTCTGGCGTCATTTCTAGAGCTGCTAGGAGGTTCAGATCTTTTTGGACACCTCTAGTGGGATTTTGATAAACAGGAAAACCTGCTCATTCCGGCAAACTTCCATCGGTGAACATTTAAACCGCGCGTCCGGGGTAGCGTGGTTCAATACTACGGAATATGGTGCCCGCTCACGTGCAGTTCTGGCGTCATTTGTAGAGCTGCTAGGAGGTTCAGATCTTCTTGGGCCCCCCTTGGGATTTGATCAACAGGAAAAACCTGCTCATTCCGGCAAACTTCCATCGGTGAAAAATTCCGCGCGTCCGAGGTTGCGTGGTTACAATACTACGGAATATGGTGACGCTCACCGTGCAGTTCTGACGTCATTTCTAAAGCTGCTAGGAGGTTCAGATGTTTTTGGGACTCTCCAGTGGGATGTGATCAACAGGAAACCCTGCTCATTCCGGCAAAACTTCCATCGGTGAACAATTAACCGCGCGTCCGCGGTAGCGTGGTTACAATTTCTACGAAATATGGTGACGCTCACCGTGCAGTTCTGACGTCATTTCTAGAGCTGCCCTTTGGGGGTTTTATATTTTTGGGGACCTCCAGTTTTGGGTGTTATTTTAACAGGAAAACCTGCCCCATTCCCAAAACTTCCATCGGGGGAAAAAATAAACCGCGCGTCCGCGGAGCGTGTTACAATCCCATGAAAATGGGGGGCCCCCCACCGTGCAGTTCTGGGCGTCCCTTTCTAGAGCGGGTAGGGGGGTTCGGGATTCTTTTGGGCCCTCCCGTTTTTATGTGATCAACCCGGAAAAACCTTTTTTTTCCCGGCCCAAAAATTCCATCGGGGGGGAAATTAACCGCGCGTCCGCATAGCGTGGTTGGGAATTTCACGGAATATGGGGACGCTCACCTTTTTAGTTCGGGGTCTTTCTAGAGCTTCTAGGAGGTTTGGATATTTTGGAAAAACCCCCAGGGGAAGGGGATCAACAGGAAAACCGCTCATTCCGGCAAAACAATTTTGTGAAAAATTAAAACCGGGGGGTTTCCCCGGGGTTTTTTGGGGGCCAATACTGGAATTGGTGACGCTCACCGCGGGAGGTTTTGGCGGGCATTCTAGAAACTTTCTGGGGGTTAAAATCTTTTTTGGAAACCCCCTATTGGGATTTTTAAAACAGGAAAACCCGCTCATTCCGGGAAAACTTCCATCGGGGAAAAATTTCCCGCGTCCGGGGGAGGGTGGTTACAATACTACGGAATTGGTTACGCCACCGGGGCAGTTCGGGTTTTATTTCTAGAGGGTGCTAGGAGGTTCAGATCTTTGGGAAACCCCCGGGGATTTTTATCAACAGGATTTTAAATTGCTCATTCCGGGGAAAACTTCCCCGGTGAAAAAATTTACCGCGCTTTTCCCAGGTTTGGGGGTTTCCCAATACTACGGAAAATGGGGTTTACCTCACCCTTTCAGGTTTTTGACGTCATTTCTAAAACTGCGGGAGGTTCGGATGTTTTTTGGGGCTCTCCAGGGGGGGAGGGGATCAAAAAGGAAAAAATGCTCATTCCGGCAAAACCCTTCCCTCGGTTTAAAAATTAACCGCGCGTCCCCCGGGAGCGTGGGTTTCAATCTCCCAAAAATGGTGACGGCTCACCGTTTCCCGTTTTGACGTCATTTTAAAGCTGCTTGGAGGTTCGGATTTTTTTGGGCACCTCCGTGGGAGTTATCAACAGGAAAAACCCGCTTTATTTCCGGCAAAAACTTCCATCGGGGAACAAAAAGCCCGCGTCCGCGGGGACGTTTTTTACAATACTACTGAATAGGTGACGCTCACCGGGGCAGTTTTTTGACGTCATTTTTTAGAGCTGCTAGGAGGTTCGGATTCTTTGGGCACCTCCCGTTTGATGTGTCAACAGAAAAAACCCCGCTCATTTCCGGCAAAACTTTTTCCTTTGGGGGAACAATTAACCCCCGGGGTTTCCCCGGTAGCGTTTTTTTTTTTTTACAATATTTCGGAAAATGGTGATCACCCGGGAGTTTTGGGTATTTTTAGAGGGGCTAGGGGGTTCGGGTCATTTTGGGGGACCTCCAATGGGATGTGATCCCAAAGGAAAAAACCTTTTTTTTTCCGGGGAAAAAAAACCCTCGGGGAACAATTAACCCCCGCCCTCCCGATTAAACTGGTTTCAAAACTACCCGGGAAATGGTGACGCTCAACGTGGGAGTTCTGACTCATTTCTAAAAGGGGTAGGAGGTTCGGAAACTTTTTGGGCTTCCAGTGGATGGGGATCAAAAGGAAAAACCCGCTCATTAAACCAAAAACCCAAAACGGAACAAAACCCCCAAAAAAATAACCTCACCCCCCCTTTTAACCAGGGGGTTGGGCTTTTAACCCCAAGGGACCGGAAAATTTTTTTCCCGGGGAAAAAATTAAAAAAACGGAATATTTTTTGGGGTTTTACGCTCAACCCTGCAGTTCTGGTCATTTTTAGAGGCTCTAGGAAGGGGCGGATCTTTTGGGGGGGCCTCCCGGGGAAAAGGATCAAAAGGGAAAAACCCCCTTTTTTTCCGGAAAAAATCCAAACGGTGAACAAAAACCCCGGGGGTCCGGTAACGTGGTTCAATTTTACGGGAAAATGGGGGCGCCAAAGGCAGGTTTTGGGCATTTCTTTGAGCTGCAGGGGGTTCGGGTCTTTTTTGGCACCTCCAGTGGGAAATTTTATTTTAAAAGGGAAAAACCCCGCCTTCCGGCAAAACTTCCCCCCGGGAACAATTAAACCGGCGTCCCGGGGGGCCCTGGGTTTCAAATTTCACGGAAAAGGGGGACGCTCACCGGGGCAGTTTTGGCGTATTTCTAACTGTAGGAGGTTTTAATTTTTTTGGGCCCATGGGGATGTTTATAACAAGGGAAAAAATGCCCTTCCCCGGGAAAAAATTCCTCGGTTGAAAAAATTAACCCGCGCGTCCCGGGGGAGCGTTTTTACAATAACGGAAATGGGGAAGTCACCGTGCAGTTCCCACGGGCATTTCCCAAAGCGGGTTGGAGGTTCGGTTTTTTGGGACCTCCCGTGGGAAGTTATCAACAGGAAAAAAATTTTATTTCCCGGGAAAACCCTTTCCCTCGGGGAAAAATTAAACCCCGCGTCCCGGTAGCGTGGTTCAAAACAAAGGAATATGGTTACGCTCCCCGGGGAAATTCTGACGTCATTTTTAGAGTCGGGAGGTTCGGATCCTTTTTGGGGCCCCCCCCAGTTTGGGGGTTACAACAGGAAAAAAACCTTTTTTTCCGGCAAAAATTTATTGGGGAACAATTAAAACCCCCGGGGTCCGCTTAGCGTGGTTCAATACTAAGGGGAAAATGGTGACGCTCACCGGGCAGTTCTGGCGTCATTTCTAGAGGTGTGGGGGGTTCGGACTTTTTGGGGGACCTCCAATTTGGGGTGTATCAAAAGGAAAAAAACCCCTTTTTATTCCGGCAAAAACTTTATTGGTTTAACAAATTAAACCCCGCGTTTCCCCGTTTGCTGGTTCCAAAATACGGGAAAGGTGGGCGCTCAAAGTGCAGGTTTTTTTGGCGTCCCTTTCTAAGTGCTAGGGGGTTCGGATTTTTTGGGCACCCAATGGGATGTGATCAAAAAAAAACCTTTTATTCCGGCAAAACTTCCAAACGGGGAACAATTAACCGGGGCGTCCGGGTAGCTTGGTTGCAAAACTACGGAATATTTGGGGACGCTCAACCCTGCGTTCTGGCCCTCATTTCTAAGGCTAGGAGGTTCGGATCTTTTTTGGGGACCTCCCTTGGGGTTGGGTCAACAGGAAAAAAAAATTTTATTCCGGGGGGGGGAAAACTTCCCATCGGTGAAAAAATTAAAACCGCGCGGGCCGGGTACGTGGTTCAAAACTCAATATGGGGGACGCTTTACCGGGGCAGTTCTGGCGTCCTTTTCTAGAGGCAGGAGGTTTGGAAACCATTTTGGGCCCTCCCTGGGATGTGATCCAAAAGGAAAACCCCTTTTTTTTCCCGGGGGAAATTTTTTCCCTCGGTGAACAATTAAAAGGGGCTTTTCCCCTACGTGGTTCAATACTACGGGAAAATGGTGACGCCACCCTGCATTTAAAGTTTTTATTTTAGAGTTTCTAGGAGGTTCGGATCTTTTTTGGGACCCCAGGGATGTGATCAAAGGAAAAACCCGGGGGCATTCGGCAAAATTCCCCTCGGGAAAATTAAAAGGGGCGTCCGGGGGACTGGTTTTCAAAACTACCGGAATATGGTGACGCCCCACCTGCAGTTCTGGCTCATTTTAGAGTTGGGGGGGGGGGGGTTTTTTCCCTTTTTGGGGGACCCCCAGTGGGATTTTATTTAAGGAAACCTGCCATTTCCGGGAAAAATTCCAGGTTAAACTTCAAACCGGGGGCCTCGGGCGTGGGTTTCAAAAACACGGAAATGGTGACGCTCACCTTCAGGGTTTTGGCGTCCTTTTCCCAAAGCTGCTAGGAGGTTCGGTTTTTTGGGACCCCCCGGGGGATTTTTAAACAAAAGGAAACCCCCCCCAAAATTTCCCGGGAAAACTTCCATCGGGAAAAATTTCCCCCGGGGTCCGGGTTGGGGGTTACATACTACGGGAAAATTTGGGGGACGCTCACCCTGGGAGTTTTTGACGTCATTTTTAAAAATTTGGAGGTTTTGGATTTTTTGGGGACCCCCCCAGTGGGGTGTATCAACCCGGAAAAAACCCCCCCCATTCCCGCAAAACTTCCATCGGTGAACAATTAACCGCGCTACCGCGGACGCGTGGTTACAATACTACGGAATATGGTGACGCTCAACGTGCAGTTCTGACGTCATTCTAGAGCTGCTAGGAGCTTCGGATCTTTTTGGGCACCTCCAGTGGGATGTGATCAACAGGAAACGTAATGATTTCGGCACAACTTCCATCGGTGACAATTAACCGCGCTACCGCGGACGCGTGGTTACAATACTACGGAATATGGTGACGCTCAACGTGCTAGTTCTGACGTCATTTCTAGAGCTGCTAGGAGCTTCGGATCTTTTTGGGCACCTCCAGTGGATTGATCAACAGGAAAACGTATGATTTCGGCAAAACTTCCATCGGTGAACAATTAACCGCGCTACCGCGGACGCGTGGTTACAATACTACGGAATATGGTGACGCTCAACGTGCAGTTCTGACGTCATTTCTAGAGCTGCTAGGAGCTTCGGATCTTTTTGGGCACCTCCAGTGGGATGTGATCAACAGGAAAACGTTATGATTTCGGCAAAACTTCCATCGGTGAACAATTAACCGCGCTACCGCGGACGCGTGGTTACAATACTACGGAATATGGTGACGCTCAACGTGCAGTTCTGACGTCATTTCTAGAGCTGCTAGGAGCTTCGGATCTTTTTGGCACCTCCAGTGGGATGTGATCAACAGGAAAACGTTATGATTTCGGCAAAACTTCCATCGGTGAACAATTAACCGCGCTACCGCGGACGCGTGGTTACAATACTACGGAATATGGTGACGCTCAACGTGCAGTTCTGACGTCATTTCTAGAGCTGCTAGGAGCTTCGGATCTTTTGGGCACCTCCAGTGGGATGTGATCAACAGGAAAACGTTATGATTTCGGCAAAACTTCCATCGGTGAACAATTAACCGCGCTACCGCGGACGCGTGGTTACAATACTACGGAATATGGTGACGCTCAACGTGCAGTTCTGACGTCATTTCTAGAGCTGCTAGGAGCTTCGGATCTTTTTGGGCACCTCCAGTGGGATGTGATCAACAGGAAAACGTTATGATTTCGGCAAAACTTCCATCGGTGAACAATTAACCGCGCTACCGCGGACGCGTGGTTACAATACTACGGAATATGGTGACGCTCAACGTGCAGTTCTGACGTCATTTCTAGAGCTGCTAGGAGCTTCGGATCTTTTTGGGCACCTCCAGTGGGATGTGATCAACAGGAAAACGTTATGATTTCGGCAAAACTTCCATCGGTGAACAATTAACCGCGCTACCGCGGACGCGTGGTTACAATACTACGGAATATGGTGACGCTCAACGTGCAGTTCTGACGTCATTTCTAGAGCTGCTAGGAGCTTCGGATCTTTTTGGGCACCTCCAGTGGGATGTGATCAACAGGAAAACGTTATGATTTCGGCAAAACTTCCATCGGTGAACAATTAACCGCGCTACCGCGGACGCGTGGTTACAATACTACGGAATATGGTGACGCTCAACGTGCAGTTCTGACGTCATTTCTAGAGCTGCTAGGAGCTTCGGATCTTTTTGGGCACCTCCAGTGGGATGTGATCAACAGGAAAACGTTATGATTTCGGCAAAACTTCCATCGGTGAACAATTAACCGCGCTACCGCGGACGCGTGGTTACAATACTACGGAATATGGTGACGCTCAACGTGCAGTTCTGACGTCATTTCTAGAGCTGCTAGGAGCTTCGGATCTTTTTGGGCACCTCCAGTGGGATGTGATCAACAGGAAAACGTTATGATTTCGGCAAAACTTCCATCGGTGAACAATTAACCGCGCTACCGCGGACGCGTGGTTACAATACTACGGAATATGGTGACGCTCAACGTGCAGTTCTGACGTCATTTCTAGAGCTGCTAGGAGCTTCGGATCTTTTTGGGCACCTCCAGTGGGATGTGATCAACAGGAAAACGTTATGATTTCGGCAAAACTTCCATCGGTGAACAATTAACCGCGCTACCGCGGACGCGTGGTTACAATACTACGGAATATGGTGACGCTCAACGTGCAGTTCTGACGTCATTTCTAGAGCTGCTAGGAGCTTCGGATCTTTTTGGGCACCTCCAGTGGGATGTGATCAACAGGAAAACGTTAATGATTTCGGCAAAACTTCCATCGGTGAACAATTAACCGCGCTACCGCGGACGCGTGGTTACAATACTACGGAATATGGTGACGCTCAACGTGCAGTTCTGACGTCATTTCTAGAGCTGCTAGGAGCTTCGGATCTTTTTGGGCACCTCCAGTGGGATGTGATCAACAGGAAAACGTTATGATTTCGGCAAAACTTCCATCGGTGAACAATTAACCGCGCTACCGCGGACGCGTGGTTACAATACTACGGAATATGGTGACGCTCAACGTGCAGTTCTGACGTCATTTCTAGAGCTGCTAGGAGCTTCGGATCTTTTTGGGCACCTCCAGTGGGATGTGATCAACAGGAAAACGTTATGATTTCGGCAAAACTTCCATCGGTGAACAATTAACCGCGCTACCGCGGACGCGTGGTTACAATACTACGGAATATGGTGACGCTCAACGTGCAGTTCTGACGTCATTTCTAGAGCTGCTAGGAGCTTCGGATCTTTTTGGGCACCTCCAGTGGGATGTGATCAACAGGAAAACGTTATGATTTCGGCAAAACTTCCATCGGTGAACAATTAACCGCGCTACCGCGGACGCGTGGTTACAATACTACGGAATATGGTGACGCTCAACGTGCAGTTCTGACGTCATTTCTAGAGCTGCTAGGAGCTTCGGATCTTTTTGGGCACCTCCAGTGGGATGTGATCAACAGGAAAACGTTATGATTTCGGCAAAACTTCCATCGGTGAACAATTAACCGCGCTACCGCGGACGCGTGGTTACAATACTACGGAATATGGTGACGCTCAACGTGCAGTTCTGACGTCATTTCTAGAGCTGCTAGGAGCTTCGGATCTTTTTGGGCACCTCCAGTGGGATGTGATCAACAGGAAAACGTAATGATTTCGGCAAAACTTCCATCGGTGAACAATTAACCGCGCTACCGCGGACGCGTGGTTACAATACTACGGAATATGGTGACGCTCAACGTGCAGTTCTGACGTCATTTCTAGAGCTGCTAGGAGCTTCGGATCTTTTTGGGCACCTCCAGTGGGATGTGATCAACAGGAAAACGTTATGATTTCGGCAAAACTTCCATCGGTGAACAATTAACCGCGCTACCGCGGACGCGTGGTTACAATACTACGGAATATGGTGACGCTCAACGTGCAGTTCTGACGTCATTTCTAGAGCTGCTAGGAGCTTCGGATCTTTTTGGGCACCTCCAGTGGGATGTGATCAACAGGAAAACGTTATGATTTCGGCAAAACTTCCATCGGTGAACAATTAACCACGCTACCGCGGACGCGTGGTTACAATACTACGGAATATGGTGACGCTCAACGTGCAGTTCTGACGTCATTTCTAGAGCTGCTAGGAGCTTCGGATCTTTTTGGGCACCTCCAGTGGGATGTGATCAACAGGAAAACGTTATGATTTCGGCAAAACTTCCATCGGTGAACAATTAACCGCGCTACCGCGGACGCGTGGTTACAATACTACGGAATATGGTGACGCTCAACGTGCAGTTCTGACGTCATTTCTAGAGCTGCTAGGAGCTTCGGATCTTTTTGGGCACCTCCAGTGGGATGTGATCAACAGGAAAACGTTATGATTTCGGCAAAACTTCCATCGGTGAACAATTAACCGCGCTACCGCGGACGCGTGGTTACAATACTACGGAATATGGTGACGCTCAACGTGCAGTTCTGACGTCATTTCTAGAGCTGCTAGGAGCTTCGGATCTTTTTGGGCACCTCCAGTGGGATGTGATCAACAGGAAAACGTTATGATTTCGGCAAAACTTCCATCGGTGAACAATTAACCGCGCTACCGCGGACGCGTGGTTACAATACTACGGAATATGGTGACGCTCAACGTGCAGTTCTGACGTCATTTCTAGAGCTGCTAGGAGCTTCGGATCTTTTTGGGCACCTCCAGTGGGATGTGATCAACAGGAAAACGTTATGATTTCGGCAAAACTTCCATCGGTGAACAATTAACCGCGCTACCGCGGACGCGTGGTTACAATACTACGGAATATGGTGACGCTCAACGTGCAGTTCTGACGTCATTTCTAGAGCTGCTAGGAGCTTCGGATCTTTTTGGGCACCTCCAGTGGGATGTGATCAACAGGAAAACGTTATGATTTCGGCAAAACTTCCATCGGTGAACAATTAACCGCGCTACCGCGGACGCGTCGTTACAATACTACGGAATATGGTGACGCTCAACGTGCAGTTCTGACGTCATTTCTAGAGCTGCTAGGAGCTTCGGATCTTTTTGGGCACCTCCAGTGGGATGTGATCAACAGGAAAACGTTATGATTTCGGCAAAACTTCCATCGGTGAACAATTAACCGCGCTACCGCGGACGCGTGGTTACAATACTACGGAATATGGTGACGCTCAACGTGCAGTTCTGACGTCATTTCTAGAGCTGCTAGGAGCTTCGGATCTTTTTGGGCACCTCCAGTGGGATGTGATCAACAGGAAAACGTTATGATTTCGGCAAAACTTCCATCGGTGAACAATTAACCAGCGCTACCGCGGACGCGTGGTTACAATACTACGGAATATGGTGACGCTCAACGTGCAGTTCTGACGTCATTTCTAGAGCTGCTAGGAGCTTCGGATCTTTTTGGGCACCTCCAGTGGGATGTGATCACAGGAAACGTAAATGATTCGGCAAACTGCAATCG
>NW_022981182.1:0-10444 GCF_902652985.1 Pecten maximus
TATTCGCGACTAACCTCTTGACACCATCATGTGACCCAATACCACTTCGGTGGGGACTTGTTTGGCTGCTAAATGTGCAACAGGGAAGGGAAAATACAACGAACAGACCGCGGCTCAAACACGCGACTAACGAACTCTAGACAGATACACTAACCATTTGAGCTGACTGACCAGTGACCACGAGCGTTCAGCCCAGTCCATTCTGCTACAATAGGCTAGTTCTACTGCACTACTCTAACGACATAGCAACAACAACAGCTTTCGTTTTGACCGATTAACAGATAATAGTTAAATTTACCGCACGTCCTCTCTGTGTCGGCGACTCTTCATCACTCATATAGTTTCCCATTTTTTGTCTGTTTGAACCGATCTTTGTTTGACACTGCTCCTTCTGACGAGGAAGTATTCACGCCACGGGTAGTTTTACTTGCCTTTGACATTGCACCATCTATCGATAACAAACAAAAACGAAACCGGAAGTAAGCATGATATTTTAGACGAAATTTTCGTATAAATTAATATTATTCAATCGTGTGTAATTTATTCGTATTTATTACTTTCAACTTCAGACCATTCCTCTTACACTAAATATTTTACATCTTTATGGTGAAAGGAAGGGCACAAACGTCCAAATCAGTGTTATTTTCGTATTTAGTGATAGCTTTGTAAAGATGGCAGCCCCCATAGAGGTTACAGGTTACGCCGGTAGGCCTACCGTGTCATAAGTCGGTATCGTCTAATCGGGACAAACTGTCAAACACGATGTATTCAACTAGTGTGCAGTTCTTACATCGCACCCTTATCAGCGGATATGCAAGTTGTCCCTTCGTTCCGCGGTTCGTATAGCCATATTTTAATATTTTACAATTACAACCGATCGTGTACCAGTATGGCAGCTATATGATAATGTGTGGTAACGTTGATACATGTGAAAGAACGGGGGGGGGGGGGGGGGGGGGGGGGGGGGGACTTAAATTCCTGTCGAGTGACGTACCATGACAGGAATTGAACCAGGCATTGAAATTATCATTATTACGAAACATAAACTCTGAGAAATAATAGTTAATACACACAGCAACGTTAACCTTCAAACAAAATATCGGAACGCTAGTGCAATTACATTGTATTATGGATTTAAATGATGCCTTTCAACAATTGCACCTAAAACTTTACATCAGATTTGATATAGAAAATCTAATTCCAAAACGTTTGAAAAAAAAAGTTTTTTCCAAAAATTATTTACTCCGTCGGACTCCGATGATCGACCCGGTCCAGTTCCGCTACACTCTTCCGTCCTATTTTTTAAGTCTTCAACCCCGAAGACTTCACAACTCACAACCCAGGTTGGGTAGCCCCTTGTCAAGTATTCACCTCACTTGAAACAAGGTTTGGTCACATGCACCAAATGTAATAGGAGTGGGAAAATGCACGGCCAGACCGGGGTTCGAACCCGGGAACTCCGAACACTAGCCGGATACTCTACCGATTGAGCTACCTGGTCGCCGATGATCGACCCGGTCCAGTTCCGCTACACTAGCACATCCCTACACTTACAAATACATATCTGCTACCAAGAACACAGATAAATTCTCCTTCTTTCCTCACACAATTACACAATGGAACCTCCTCCCAGTAGCAGCAGTACAGTGCACCATACTAGAGGGCTTCAAGGCACACAATATACCACACTCAGTCCTTGAACCCCTCATAAGCAAACACTAGGTCAAATAAATTTGTTATCCTTTTAACCATACTAAAACAAAAACAAAAAAACTCACTCTCTCTTTTTTAATTAGCACCCCTGTGCACCCAACACTCCACATAATCGTTATTATTGACGGAGGAGAGTTATTATAAGAAGAGGAAGTATAGATAGTAATAATTAAGGCTCTGACATCAGTAACAATTTGATGTCTGTTGTTTTATATATAATTAGTAGTTTTTTATACCCATTCTATAATGATATTATCTATAACAGCTTTAGTAAGTCATCTGTTTTAATAATTACTGATTATTTCATTTCAACAAACTTTATCGTTTAGTAGCTATATAGACAAAATGGATTGGACAACAATGATTATATTATGTACAAACTTGATACTTTCAGGTACAATCAATGTATTCATCATGGAAGACAATTTTTTCAGTGCAAAAGAAATGCCAAACAATGGGCAGCTAGATATGCTAAATCGCACAACAGATCCGAGTCAAATAAACTCTTACCTCAAGGATTCTCACCAAAGTCACAACGATCCATTTCCACTGGACATAGAACATTTTATATCAATATAAGTACCCTAGTAAGGAAGAGACTGTTTGATATCAAAGAAAGCCATGTGAATTGTATAGTAGGATTAGCCTCACTTACAGGATATGTGACTTGGACTCTGAAGAATACAAAAGCTTACTGTAAAGCCAAAAATCAGAAATCACGTTTGATCGGCTCCAGGAACATTGACAAGTCATGTGAACAACCAGATTTTGATTGGAAGACATTTTTCCAGTTATTACGTCCAGACCTGTTGTATCTTATTTCAGCTGTTGTGGTAAGTCATTGTCAATCAGGTTCTTATCAATAAGTATTCAACACTAACGATATAATAAACCATCCTTTTCCTTTGCATTTACTGAAATGTGCATAGTATCATGTACCATAATTGGTATGTATAATACAGTGTCATGTTAATCAGATTTTTGTTGCAGTTCAGTTTTTGTGCTGTCTGCAAAAAGTAGCACAATGTGCACAAATGATACCGGATATCTACAAAAATGATAACGAACATGTACACAAATGATACCTGACATGTACACAAATGATTTCGGACATGAACACAAATGATACCTGACATGTACACAAATGATTTCGGACATGAACACAAATGATACCGGACATGTACACAAATGATACCTGACATGTACACAAATGATTTTGAACATGTACACAAATGATACCGGACATGTACACAAATGATAATGGACATGTACACAAATGATACCGGACATGTACACAAATGATACCGGACATGTACACAAATGATACCGGACATGTACACAAATGATTTCTGACATGTACACAAGTGATTTCTGACATGTACACAAATGATACCTGACATGTACACAAATGATTTCGGACATGTACACAAATGATACCGGACGGACATGTACACAAATGATACCGGACATGTACACAAATGATTTCGGACATGTACACAAGTGATTTCTGACATGTACACAAATGATTTCGGACATGTACACAAATGATTTCGGACATGTACACAAATGATTTCGGACATGTACACAAATGATACCGGACATGTACACAAATGATACCGGACATGTACACAAATGATACCGGACATGTACACAAATGATAATGGACATGTACACAAATGATTTTGAACATGTACACAAATGATTTCTGACATGTACACAAATGATTTTGAACATGTACACAAGTGATTTCTGACATGTACACAAATGATTTCGGACATGTACACAAATGATACCGGACATGTACACAAATGATTTCTGACATGTACACAAATGATACCTGACATGTACACAAATGATTTCTGACATGTACACAAATGATTTCGAACATGTACACAAATGATTTCTGACATGTACACAAATGATACCGGACATGTACACAAATGATACCGGACATGTACACAAATGATACCGGACATGTACACAAATGATACCGGACATGTACACAAATGATACCGGACATGTACACAAATGATACCGGACATGTACACAAATGATTTCTGACATGTACACAAATGATACCGGACATGTACACAAATGATTTCGGACATGTACACAAATGATACCGGACATGTACACAAATGATAATGGACATGTACACAAATGATACCGGACATGTACACAAATGATACCGGACATGTACACAAATGATTTCGGACATGTACACAAATGATTTCGGACATGTACACAAATGATTTCGGACATGTACACAAATGATTTCTGACATGTACACAAATGATTTCGGACATGTACACAAATGATACCGGACATGTACACAAATGTTTTCTGACATGTACACAAATGATTTCGGACATGTACACAAGTGATTTCTGACATGTACACAAATGATACCGGACATGTACACAAATGATACCGGACATGTTACCAGACATGTACACAATGATACCAGACATGATACTAAGGACAAAACTGTTTCTTTTTTCCAGTGTGCTGTTGCTGCAGCTATAGTTAATATCCAGATTCCCTTGGTGCTGGGAGAGATTGTCAACATAGTGTCTTCCTTCACACAGGATGTAGCCAGGGACTTTATACATGAAGTCCGTCAGCCAGTCATCAAAATGATAGGATATTATGCAGTACAGGTAACGTTTAGAGCATTTCCTACCTCATACTTTGGAATTAGACTGTTTTTAGGTGTACTGACCCAAAATGTCGGGATGACCTTTACAAATTGTATTACGTCTACCGTCGTTTATCATCCACCATCCGTAAACATCCACCATTGGGGTTCAGCTCAAACATTCCTGAAATGATGCTGAGATGGTCAGACCAAGTGTTCTTACTTTTCAGGTTCATTTAGATATTCAAGATCGCTGCCATCTTGAAAAACACTTTTTATCTTCTTCTCAAGTTCCACCATTGAGATTTAGCTCTAATTTCCCTTAAATGGTCCTTAGATGGCCCTGACCAAGTGTTATTATTTTTCAGAGTCAGAATGGTCCAATTCCGAGATGGTTGCCATGACCACCATCTTAAAAAAAACACAATTCAAAATTTCTCCAGTTCCCATTTTGTAACATGATTGTTGCAATCATGGTTTTCCTGAACAATACCTATTTCAAACTTCATATTCTATTCCACACACCTGTTCCACACCACACAAATGTTCCACACCACACACCTGTTCCACACCACACACCTGTTCCACACCACACCCATGTTCCACACCACACATATTCCACACCACACACATGTTCCACACCTCACACATGTTCCACACCTCACACATGTTCCACACCACACCTGTTCCACACCTCACACATGTTCTACACCACACACATGTTCCACACCACACACTTGTTCCACACCTCACACACCTGTTCCACACCTCACACAATTGTCATGTTCCACACCTCACACCTGTTCCACACCTCACACATGTTCTACACCACACACATGTTCCACACCACACACATGTTCCACACCACACATGTTCCACACCACACACATGTTCTACACCACACACCTGTTCCACACCTCACACATGTTCCACACCTCACACCTGTTCCATACCACACATGTTCCACACCACACACTTGTTCCACACCACACACCTGTTCCACACCTCACACATGTTCTACACCACACACATATTCCACACCGCACACATGTTCTACACCACACCCATGTTCCACACCACACACATGTTCCACACCACTCACATGTTCTACACCACACCCATGTTCCACACCACACACGTTCCACACCACACACATGTTCAACACCACACACCTGTAGGGTAGAGGAAGGTGACTGGGGTTCGATAGGACATGTTGGAGGTTACCTTCCTAGGGATATGTACTCAGTTCATACTACATTAAGACCTTATGCCCATGTCTCGCCAAAAAGTTGTTAATATTGATTCATCATTACAGTAAACTTGTTTTTACCTTGACACCCCTGTAGAGTGTCCTGACCTGTACCTACCTGTCGTTACTGTCTACGGTGGGAGAAAACATGGCTGCCAGAATGAGGACATGTCTCTTTGATTCCATTCTTAGACAAGACATTGAGTTTTTTGACAAACATAAGACAGGAGAGCTGGTTGACAGGTAAGTAACAAAAAACAGGAGGGCTGGTTAACAGGTAAGTAATACAAAACAGGAGGGCTGGTTAATAGGTAAGTAATACAAAACAGGAGGGCTGGTTAACAGGTAAGTAACACAAAACAGGAGGGCTGGTTAACAGGTAAGTAACAAAAAACAGGAGGGCTGGTTAACAGGTAAGTAATACAAAACAGGAGGGCTGGTTAACAGGTAAGTAACACAAAACAGGAGGGCTGGTTAACAGGTAAGTAACACAAAACAGGAGGGCTGGTTAACAGGTAAGTAACACAAAACAGGAGGGCTGGTTAACAGGTAAGTAATACAAAACAGGAGGGCTGGTTAACAGGTAAGTAATACAAAACAGGAGGGCTGGTTAACAGGTAAGTAATACAAAACAGGAGGGCTGGTTAACAGGTAAGTAACACAAAACAGGAGGGCTGGTTAACAGGTAAGTAACACAAAACAGGAGGGCTGGTTAACAGGTAAGTAACATAAAAACAGGAGGGCTGGTTAACAGGTAAGTAACATAAAAACAGGAGGACTGGTTAACAGGTAAGTCATACAAAACAGGAGGGCTGGTTAACAGGTAAGTAATACAAAACAGGAGGGCTGGTTAACAGGTAAGTAATACAAAACAGGAGGGCTGGTTAACAGATAAGTAACACAAAACAGGAGAGCTGGTTAACAGGTAAGTAATACAAAACAGGAGGGCTGGTTAACAGGTAAGTAACACAAAACAGGAGGGCTGGTTAACAGGTAAGTAACACAAAACAGGAGAGCTGGTTAACAGGTAAGTAACACAAAACAGGAGGGCTGGTTAACAGGTAAGTAACACAAAACAGGAGAGCTGGTTAACAGGTAAGTAACATAAAAACAGGAGAGCTGGTTAACAGGTAAGTAACACAAAAAAGGAGGGCTGGTTAACAGGTAAGTAACACAAAACAGGAGGGCTGGTTAACAGGTAAGTAACACAAAACAGGAGAGCTGGTTAACAGGTAAGTAACACAAAACAGGAGGGCTGGTTAACAGGTAAGTAACACAAAACAGGAGAGCTGGTTAACAGGTAAGTAACATAAAACAGGAGGGCTGGTTAACAGGTAAGTAACACAAAACAGGAGGGCTGGTTAACAGGTAAGTAATACAAAACAGGAGGGCTGGTTAACAGGTAAGTAACATAAAACAGGAGAGCTGGTTAACAGGTAAGTAATACAAAACAGGAGGGCTGGTTAACAGGTAAGTAACATAAAACAGGAGGGCTGGTTAACAGGTAAGTAACACAAAACAGGAGAGCTGGTTAACAGGTAAGTAATACAAAACAGGAGGGCTGGTTAACAGGTAAGTAACACAAAACAGGAGAGCTGGTTAACAGGTAAGTAACATAAAACAGGAGGGCTGGTTGACAGGTAAGTATTACAAAACAGGAGGGCTGGTTAACAGGTAAGTCATACAAAACAGGAGTGCTGGTTGACAGGTAAGTATTACAAAACAGGAGGGCTGGTTAACAGGTAAGTAATACAAAACAGGAGGGCTGGTTAACAGGTAAGTAATACAAAACAGGAGGGCTGGTTAACAGGTAAGTAATACAAAACAGGAGAGCTGGTTAACAGGTAAGTAATACAAAACAGGAGGGCTGGTTAACAGGTAAGTAATACAAAACAGGAGGGCTGGTTAACAGGTAAGTAATACAAAACAGGAGGGCTGGTTAACAGGTAAGTAATACAAAACAGGAGAGCTGGTTAACAGGTAAGTAATACAAAACAGGAGGGCTGGTTAACAGGTAAGTAATACAAAACAGGAGAGCTGGTTGACAGGTAAGTAATACAAAACAGGAGGGCTGGTTAACAGGTAAGTAACATAAAAACAGGAGAGCTGGTTAACAGGTAAGTAACACAAAACAGGAGGACTGGTTAACAGGTAAGTAATACAAAACAGGAGGGCTGGTTAACAGGTAAGTAACATAAAAACAGGAGGGCTGGTTAACAGGTAAGTAACATAAAAACAGGAGGGCTGGTTAACAGGTAAGTAATACAAAACAGGAGGGCTGGTTAACAGGTAAGTAATACAAAACAGGAGGGCTGGTTAACAGGTAAGTAATACAAAACAGGAGAGCTGGTTAACAGGTAAGTAATACAAAACAGGAGGGCTGGTTAACAGGTAAGTAATACAAAACAGGAGAGCTGGTTAACAGGTAAGTAATACAAAACAGGAGGGCTGGTTAACAGGTAAGTAACATAAAAACAGGAGGGCTGGTTAACAGGTAAGTAACATAAAAACAGGAGAGCTGGTTAACAGGTAAGTAATACAAAACAGGAGGGCTGGTTGACAGGTAAGTAATACAAAACAGGAGGGCTGGTTAACAGGTAAGTAATACAAAACAGGAGGGCTGGTTAACAGGTAAGTAATACAAAACAGGAGAGCTGGTTAACAGGTAAGTAATACAAAACAGGAGGGCTGGTTAACAGGTAAGTAACACAAAACAGGAGGGCTGGTTAACAGGTAAGTCATACAAAACAGGAGGGCTGGTTAACAGGTAAGTAACATAAAAACAGGAGAGCTGGTTAACAGGTAAGTAATACAAAACAGGAGGGCTGGTTAACAGGTAAGTAATACAAAACAGGAGGGCTGGTTAACAGGTAAGTAACATAAAAACAGGAGAGCTGGTTAACAGGTAAGTAACATAAAAACAGGAGGGCTGGTTAACAGGTAAGTAACACAAACAGGAGGGCTGGTTAACAGGTAAGTAATACAAAACAGGAGGGCTGGTTAACAGGTAAGTAACATAAAAACAGGAGGGCTGGTTAACAGGTAAGTAATACAAAACAGGAGTGCTGGTTGACAGGTAAGTAATACAAAACAGGAGGGTTGGTTAACAGGTAAGTAACACAAAACAGGAGGGCTGGTTAACAGGAAAGTAACACAAAACAGGAGGGCTGGTTAACAGGTAAGTAATACAAAACAGGAGGGCTGGTTAACAGGTAAGTAATACAAAACAGGAGAGCTGGTTAACAGGTAAGTAATACAAAACAGGAGGGCTGGTTAACAGGTAAGTAATACAAAACAGGAGGGCTGGTTAACAGGTAAGTAACATAAGACAGGAGGGCTGGTTAACAGGTAAGTAACACAAAACAGGAGGGCTGGTTAACAGGTAAGTAACACAAACAGGAGAGCTGGTTAACAGGTAAGTAATACAAACAGGAGAGCTGGTTAACAGGTAAGTAACATAAAAACAGGAGAGCTGGTTAACAGGTAAGTAACATAAAAACAGGAGGGCTGGTTAACAGGTAAGTAATACAAAACAGGAGGGCTGGTTAACAGGTAAGTAATACAAAACAGGAGAGCTGGTTAACAGGTAAGTAATACAAAACAGGAGGGCTGGTTAACAGGTAAGTAATACAAAACAGGAGGGCTGGTTAACAGGTAAGTAATACAAAACAGGAGAGCTGGTTAACAGGTAAGTAACACAAAACAGGAGGGCTGGTTAACAGGAAAGTAACACAAAACAGGAGGGCTGGTTAACAGGTAAGTAACACAAAAAAACAGGAGGGCTGGTTAACAGGTAAGTCATACAAAACAGAAGGGCTGGTTAACAGGTAAGTAATACACAACAGGAGTGCTGGTTGACAGGTAAGTAATACAAAACAGGAGGGCTGGTTAACAGGTAAGTAACATAAAAACAGGAGAGCTGGTTAACAGGTAAGTAACACAAAACAGGAGGGCTGGTTAACAGGTAAGTAATACAAAACAGGAGGGCTGGTTAACAGGTAAGTAATACAAAACAGGAGGGCTGGTTGACAGGTAAGTAATACAAAACAGGAGGGCTGGTTGACAGGTAAGTAACACAAAACAGGAGGGCTGGTTAACAGGTAAGTAATACAAAACAGGAGGGCTGGTTAACAGGTAAGTAATACAAAACAGGAGAGCTGGTTAACAGGTAAGTAATACAAAACAGGAGGGCTGGTTGACAGGTAAGTAACACAAAACAGGAGGGCTGGTTAACAGGTAAGTAATACAAAACAGGAGGGCTGGTTAACAGGTAAGTCATACAAAACAGGAGGGCTGGTTAACAGGTAAGTAATACAAAACAGGAGGGCTGGTTAACAGGTAAGTAATACAAAACAGGAGGGCTGGTTAACAGGTAAGTAATACAAAACAGGAGGGCTGGTTAACAGGTAAGTAACACAAAATAGGAGGGCTGGTTGACAGGTAAGTAACACAAAACAGGAGGGCTGGTTGACAGGTAAGTAACACAAAACAGGAGGGCTGGTTAACAGGTAAGTAACACAAAACAGGAGGGCTGGTTAACAGGTAAGTAACACAAAACAGAGGGCTGGTTAACAGGTAAGTAACACAAAACAGGAGGGCTGGTTAACAGGTAAGAACACAAAACAGGAGGGCTGGTTAACAGGTAAGTAACACAAAACAGGGAGGCTGGTTAACAGGTAAGTACACATAAACAGGAGGGGCTGGTTAACAGGTAAGTCATACAAACAGACGAGGGCTGGTTAACAGTAAGTATACAAAACAGGAGGGCTGGTTAACAGGTAAGTAATACAAAACAGGAGGGCTGGTTGACAGGTAAGTAACATACAAAAACCGAGGACTGGTTA
>NW_022981183.1:0-10448 GCF_902652985.1 Pecten maximus
TTTTTAAATTTCGTCTTTACCCTTTAAAATTTTTGTATATTCTTTTTGTAATATTGATATATCGTCTGTAATATTGATATATCGTCTGTAATATTGATATATCGTCTGTAATATTGATATATCGTCTGTTTATCTGTAATATTGATATATCGTCTGTAATATTGATATTTCGTCTGTAATATTGATATATCGTCTGTATATCTCTAATATTGATATATCGTCTGTATATCTGTAATATTGATATATCGTCTATAATATTGATATATCGTCTGTAATATTGATATATCGTCTGTAATATTGTTATATCGTCTGTATATCTGTAATATTGATATATCGTCTGTATATCTGTAATATTGATATATCGTCTATAATATTGATATATCGTCTGTATATCTATAATATTGATATATCGTCTGTAATATTGATATATCGTCTGTAATATTGATATATCGTCTGTAATATTGATATATCGTCTGTATATCTGTAATATTGATATATCGTCTGTAATATTGATATATCGTCTGTATATCTGTAATATTGATATATCGTTTGTTTATCTGTAATACAATTCAACAACGGCGAGGCAATTATCAATCAATCAATCAATTCTTTTATTCCTCAATTAAATGAGATTTACAAAATAGATAAATCTTTACAATCGTTGGTTTTTTACTTTTAGTTCATTGTCAATTATTAGTTAAGTCTAGGAAGAACCCGTCCATCTTACCCAGAAACATCCTACAAAGCTAACGACGACTGGACAATATCAGCAAATCCCCACAAAGTCTGACGATACAGAAGTTGTTTTGCTTTCGTTTCGTACATTACAGGTACCCAGACTTTTCTACAACATCACCAGTGTTTATACAAAACAGTGGCACCCCATTGGCTAATATCCAGGTATACGGATAAACCCCAGTCCATAGAGACATTAGGTCACATTTTGAGAGGAATACAGTGCGACGTAGTTAGAGTACCGGCCTCGTGGCCTCAGGTGAAAAATCCGAGGTATGTGATTCGATGTTCCCACGTGGGTTGTGTTTCTCGAGAAGCTGAGACACGGACCGATGTTTGCTGTCGTGGTTGTGTCCTTAGGTAGGACACTCTTTACCGTATTGCTCTAAATACCTTCCATATGTTTTTCAGTAGGGAAGTCACCTACTACTACATGGGTACCGCCATTATAATTGCCCTGGCTGTTTATGTCTAATTTCCAGGTTTTAAGGTGAACCCAACAGAGAGTAAATAACAATTCGAGACGAATACACGTTATTTCTCATCCGAGTCGGGTAATTTTCCCGTGGGCGTTGTATTCCCTCGGGGGCCCCAGTAATGGTAAAGGGAAGAAGTCGTGTATAGTATACCGAGAGCACGTGATGACTGCGCGAGGAGTCCAGCAGTAGAGTCCCCCGGGGATATCTCGGAGGTAGGCGGCCACCATACTGAACCCACTGTTGGTGATGACGAGTTTGTCACAGTAAGTCTGTAGAAACAGGAAGTCAAGAAGTTGTTTATAAAAACCTTGACACACATCGCCAGTAAACGCTTGGTCTATATGTGTTAGTCGGCCGGGCATGTCTAAAATGAAGTCTCCTGAGTATTGACTATAGAACCGTTTTTGTATATCAATGTTATCTGTAGCTAGAAACAAGTCATGAGAACGTTTGTCGATTGTCTCTATAAAATCGAACATGATCCGAACTTCCTCTGGAGTTTTCCGTACTATGCTATCCCTAGGGAAAGTGGAGCTTCTCCCCATCCGGATGTGGGCACAAAATATTTTGTCTGCTTTTTTGGTTTTGTAAACGGTATTGATCGCTTTGTATAAGAAAGGTTTCGGCTTGAGAAATAATTCATATATATAACGATTTATATCAGCGAAGTGGAGTGTTGATATCCATGGGACGTACTCGTCAATGTGGAGAAATTTTCGAAACTCAGGCGTTATGTCCCAGTTAATCCGAAAAAAACTGACGCGTTTGGTAAACAGGGCCTTTATGGGTTGTGTGGAATTGGATCTTACCAACAGACTCATGAGTGGCTTGACCTTGTCGTTCATGTAATCATAATATTGGGAAGGTTCGTGATCTAACAAGGTCTTATTGTACCTCCAATCATAGGACTTAAAATCGAAGTAGTCCTCCAGTTTACAAGGATTGTCAAAATTGATAAGGAAAGTTCTGTTGGTCAGTTTTGCCAGCACGTACGTACACAATATACCGGTCAGTCTGTCTGACCAGCCGCCACAGGACTGGTTATGTCTATGGCTACAGTCGTACACTAGGTAACCACCTGTACCTCGACCTTCCTTTTCCGGTATCATCAGTTCCGGTCCCGGTTCCGTTATCAGTGGTTGTAGCATTAGTGGTGCCCCTTGCCGAGGTTCCGGTTTACAAGGTTCCGGTTTACGATGGGTATCAGATCCGGTAATTGTAGAGAAGTTTGTTGTCGCCAGCCACAGGATAACACCACCCAGGAAGCAGAGAGCAGACATCCAACACAACTTGTTGAAACTCTGAAATGAAATTATAGACAAATTTATAGTCACTTATCATTTCTTATCAGTTATAATCTGTGTTCTGGATCATCAGATGGCAGCGGGGGACATTATGCCAGTTTCTAGTTTTTTATAAAATAGTTACTAAATAAAGTATTTACCATCACAATGAGATTTAAAGAACGTAATCAACTATCTACCTTTATATCGGACCTGAACATTCTCCTCGTCCATCTTGTTCTAAATATTAAAAAACACACCTAGTTCTATGTCCACACCACAATTTAGATAATTTTAAATAATAGTTCCTTGCTTAAGTTTTGTTACATTTTCGACTACAAGTTTTCACTGTAATGAAGTACCACGTGACACCTTTATATTCCGAATGCCTCAAGTCCGAAGTACTGATAATTCACAGGTACAATAGTCCGAGGCTCCAATAGTCTGGGGGTCCAATAGTCTGGGGGTCCGATAGTCCAAAAATAGGTAAATAGTAAACAAGAGACCATGGGCCTTAACGCTTAACCCTTAAACGTTTTGAAATATTTAAGTTAATTCAATTGATTATTTTTAGCCCCGCCTCTCAGGCCCCTGGGGGAACAGGACCACATAATTCAAAACTTTGGTTGACCTTTGGCCATGGAAGCGTCCTGTCGAATTTCATTGAATTTGGTTCAGCGGTTTTGGAGAAGAAGTCGAAATTGTAAATTGTTTACGGATGCACGACGACGGACAAAGGCGGTTAGAAAAGGTCATTGTGACTTCGTCTCAGATGACCTAAAATGCTGTTAAGTTATATCGATAAGGCACATTTTGTCACAAATTAATATCAGCATTCCGCAAAATTATTACTTGAATTATTTTTTTGAAAAATCCTATTTTTAAAAATCAGTCATTATTTTATTACAGTTTCAATGCTTCAAACAAAACTTTCATAGATAAAGTCTTGGCGCGAAAAAAAACATAATAGTAAAGGCACGAATAAAAAGAGGGGGAAAAGTCATGCGCAGAAAAAGCTCTCGTGGTGTAAACACAAGAGGTAGGAACAGGAAGTAAATACGGCACACGTTATACAGTGATAGTAAATACGGCACACGTTATACAGTGATAGTAAATACGGCACACGTTATACAATGATAGTAAATACGGCACACGTTATACAGTGATAGTAAATATGGCACACGTTACACAATGATAGTAAATACGGCACACGTTATACAATGATAGTAAATATGGCACACGTTATACAGTGATAGTAAATACGGCACACGTTATACAGTGATAGTAAATACGGCACACGTTATACAGTGATAGTAAATACGGCACACGTTATACAGTGATAGTAAATATGGCACACGTTATACAGTGATAGTAAATACGGCACACGTTATACAATGATAGTAAATACGGCACACGTTATACAGTGATAGTAAATATGGCACACGTTATACAGTGATAGTAAATACGGCACACGTTATACAATGATAGTAAATACGGCACACGTTATACAGTGATAGTAAATATGGCACACGTTATACAGTGATAGTAAATACGGCACACGTTATACAATGATAGTAAATATGGCACACGTTATACAGTGATAGTAAATACGGCACACGTTATACAGTGATAGTAAATATGGCACACGTTATACAGTGATAGTAAATACGGCACACGTTATACAATGATAGTAAATATGGCACACGTTATACAGTGATAGTAAATATGGCACGCGTTATACAGTGATAGTAAATACGGCACACGTTATACAATGATAGTAAATACGGCACACGTTATACAGTGATAGTAAATACGGCACACGTTATACAGTGATAGTAAATACGGCACACGTTAGACAGTGATAGTAAATACGACACACGTTATACAGTGATAGTAAATACGGCACACGTTATACAGTGATAGTAAATATGGCACACGTTATACAATGATAGTAAATATGGCACACGTTATACAGTGATAGTTAATACGGCACACGTTACACAGTGATAGTAAATACGGCACACGTTATACAGTGATAGTAAATATGGCACACGTTATACAGTGATAGTAAATACGGCACACGTTATACAATGATAGTAAATATGGCACACGTTATACAATGATAGTAAATACGGCACACGTTATACAGTGATAGTAAATACGGCACACGTTATACAATGATAGTAAATACGGCACACGTTATACAGTGATAGTAAATACGGCACACGTTATACAGTGATAGTAAATATGGCACACGTTATACAGTGATAGTAAATACGGCACACGTTATACAATGATAGTAAATATGGCACACGTTATACAATGATAGTAAATACGGCACACGTTATACAGTGATAGTAAATACGGCACACGTTAGACAGTGATAGTAAATACGGCACACGTTATACAGTGATAGTAAATACGGCACACGTTATACAGTGATAGTAAATACGGCACACGTTATACAGTGATAGTAAATACGGCACACGTTAGACAGTGATAGTAAATACGGCACACGTTACACAGTGATAGTTAATACGGCACACGTTACACAGTGATAGTAAATATGGCACACGTTATACAATGATAGTAAATACGGCACACGTTATACAGTGATAGTAAATATGGCACACGTAATACAGTGATAGTAAATATGGCACACGTTATACAATGATAGTAAATACGGCACACGTTATACAGTGATAGTAAATACGGCACACGTTATACAGTGATAGTAAATACGGCACACGTTATACAGTGATAGTAAATATGGCACACGTTATACAGTGATAGTAAATACGGCACACGTTATACAGTGATAGTAAATACGGCACACGTTATACAGTGATAGTAAATATGGCACACGTTATACAGTGATAGTAAATATGGCACACGTTATACAGTGATAGTAAATACGGCACACATTAGACAGTGATAGTAAATACGGCACACGTTATACAGTGATAGTAAATATGGCACACGTTATACAGTGATAGTAAATACGGCACACGTTATACAGTGATAGTAAATACGCCACACGTTATACAGTGATAGTAAATATGGCACACGTTATACAGTGATAGTAAATACGGCACACGTTATACAGTGATAGTAAATACGGCACACGTTATACAGTGATAGTAAATATGGCACACGTTATACAGTGATAGTAACTATGGCACACGTTATACAGTGATAGTAAATATGGCACACGTTATACAGTGATAGTAAATATGGCACACGTTATACAGTGATAGTAAATAGGGTTAGTTTGCTTTATGTGAAGATTCATTTGGTATACAACGCTCACTTCGGGGCAGTTTGGTTTTTATTTATCAGAAAACAATTAAATTGCGTTGACCAGACCACTCAAAATGGCGCCGTCTTGTGAAGCTTGACGTTGCAAGAACATAACGTCAAATATAATACTACTGATCCCGCAATTTTGACACAACGTTTTTTTTTTCTTTCGGTTTTTGATTTCACTATTTTCGTATATACATATTCTGTCATTTATCCATGTTACAAATTTATCTATTTTCGGACTATCAAGTGTTCGGACTATTGGGCATTCAGGATACGAAGCAGTCATCTTCGTTTTCAACAACATCCGCGTGTTATTTGTAAAACCTTAAAATATTGACCATAAACTGAGGCTTTATTAAGGCTATCTTATTTTTGAAGTCGTTTTTCCCGTAAGGCGAGTAAGACATGTTTACGATACCGTCCTACTTTCAAAACTTTTCATCGGTGAAATAAGTCATTGATAGATAATACTCGTCGTTACTAATTACAGGGAATAGTCAACGCTTCTTAATTACTCAAAATCAGTAATGACATTTACCATCCAGGACGAGATTAGATCTACAGGCTCGATTGATTATTCAACTTTAAGCCTTAATTACGGCTCATAAGTATGTACAAAGACACATCAACTTCAACAACATATATACAACATGTAAGTTAGGAGATGGAAAACAATGGACTTAACTGGTGATAGGAATATATATAGATACAATAATACATCTATAAATAGATACAATAATATATATAGATACAATAATACATCTATAAATACATACAATAATATATCAATAGATACAATACTATATATAAAGATACAATAATATATCTATAGATAGAATACTATATATATAGATACAATAATATATATATAGATACAATAATATATATATAAATAGATACAATAATATATCTATAGATACAATAATATATAAATAGATACAATAATATATCTATAGATACAATAATATATCTATAGATACAATAATATAAATATAGATACAATAATATGTATATAGATACAATAATATATCTATGGATACAATAATATATATATAGATACAATAATATATCTATAGATACAATAATACATCTATAGATACAATAATATATATAAAGATACAATAATATAAATATAGATACAATAATATATATATAGATACAATAATATATCTATAGATACAATAATATATATATAGATACAATAATATATCTATAGATACAATAATACATCTATAGATACAATAATATATCTATAGATACAATAATATATATATAGATACAATAATATATATATAGATACAATAATATATAAATAGATACAATAATATATCTATAGATACAATAATACATCTATAGATACAATAATATATCTATAGATACAATAATATAAATATAGATACAATAATATATGGGGCAAAGAAGTAATTCAAACAGTGTAAACAATAAGGTTTGTTAAGTTTTCGATGCAATCCGCCCCTTTATCAAAACACAAAAAATCACAAGTACAATCACATAATATATATAAGTAGTATATATTATTGCCCCATATAATCATTACAAGTAATTCGTATCCTCCATACATTTATGTGAGGATCCAGTGTTATCTGGATTATACTGTTCATATTACTTCTTTGATACAATAATATATATATAGATACAATAATATATATATAGATACAATAATATATATATAGATACAACAATACATCTATAAATAGATACAATAATATATCTATAGATACAATAGCATATATATAGATACAATAATATATATATAGATACAATAATATATCTATAGATACAATAATATATATATAAATAGATACAATAATATATATATAGATACAATAATATATATATAGATACAATAATATATATATAGATACAATAATATATATAAAGATACAATAATATATCTATAGATACAATAATATATATAAAGATACATCTATAGATACAATAATATATATAAAGATACAATAATATATACAATAATATATAAATAGATACAATAATATATATATAGATACAATAATATATATATAAATAGATACAATAATATATATATAGATACAATAATATATATATAGATACAATAATATATATAAAGATACAATAATATATCTATAAATACAATAATATATATAAAGATACAATAATATATAAATAGATACAATAATATATAAATATAGATACAATAATATATATATAGATACAATAATATATCTATGGATACAATAATATATATATAGATACAATAATATATCTATAGATACAATAATACATCTATAGATACAATAATATATATAAAGATACAATAATATATATATATAGATACAATAATACATCTATAGTTACAATAATATATCTATATATAGATACAATACTATATATAAAGATACAATAATATATATAAAGATACAATAATATATATAAAGATACAATAATATATATATAGATACAATAATATATATATAGATACAATAATATATCTATAGATACAATAATACATCTATAGATACAATAATATATCTATAGATACAATAATATATATATAGATACAATAATATATATATAGATACAATAATATATAAATAGATACAATAATATATCTATAGATACAATAATACATCTATAGATACAATAATATATCTATAGATACAATAATATAAATATAGATACAATAATATATGGGGCAAAGAAGTAATTCAAACAGTGTAAACAATAAGGTTTGTTAAGTTTTCGATGCAATCCGCCCCTTTATCAAAACACAAAAAATCACAAGTACAATCACATAATATATATAAGAAGTATATATTATTGCCCCATATAATCATTACAAGTAATTCGTATCCTCCATACATTTATGTGAGGATCCAGTGTTATCTGGATTATACTGTTCATATTACTTCTTTGATACAATAATATATATATAGATACAATAATATATATATAGATACAATAATATATATATAGATACAACAATACATCTATAAATAGATACAATAATATATCTATAGATACAATAGCATATATATAGATACAATAATATATATATAGATACAATAATATATCTATAGATACAATAATATATATATAAATAGATACAATAATATATATATAGATACAATAATATATATATAGATACAATAATATATATATAGATACAATAATATATATATAGATACAATAATATATATAAAGATACAATAATATATCTATAGATACAATAATATATATAAAGATACAATTATATATAAATAGATACAATAATATATAAATAGATACAATAATATATATATAGATACAATAATATATATATAGATACAATAATATATATATAAATAGATACAATAATATATAAATAGATACAATAATATATCTATAGATACAATAATATATATAAAGATACAATTATATATAAATAGATACAATAATATATAAATAGATACAATAATATATATATAGATACAATAATATATATATAGATACAATAATATATATATAAATAGATACAATAATATATAAATAGATACAATAATATATATATAGATACAATAATATATATATAAATAGATACAATAATATATCTATACATACAATAATATATATATATACAATAATATATATATAGATACAATAATATATCTATAAATAGATACAATAATATATCTATAAATAGATACAATAATATATCTATAGATACAATAATATATATATAAATAGATACAATAATATATCTATAGATACAATAATACATCTATAGATACAATAATATATATAATAATAACAATTAATAACAATAATATATACAATAATAATATTAATAACAATAATATATACAATAATATATATAGATACAATAATATATATATAGATACAATAATATATCTATAGATACAATAATATATAAATAGATACAATAATATATATATAGATACAATAATATATATAAATACAATAATATATCTATAGATACAATAATACATCTATAGATACAATAATATATATCGATCTAATATAGATAAAACAATATATATTATATGATACAATACTATATATAAATACATAATATATCTAGATCAACTAATTACATCTATAGATACAATATATATATAGATACAATAATATATATATATAGATACAATAATATATCTATAGATACAATAATATATAAATAGATACAATAATATATATATAGATACAATAATATATATAAATACAATAATATATAAATAGATACAATAATATATATAAAGATACAATAATATATATAAAGATACAATATATACTATAATACAATTAATATAATATAGATACAATAATATATATAAGATACAATAATATATATAATAGAACAATAATATATATATAGATACAATAATATATAAATAGAATACAATAATATATATATAGATACAATGAATATATATATAGATACAATAATACTATCTATAGATACAATAATATATCTATAGATACAATAATATATCTATGAGATACAATAATATATATAGATACAATAATATATATATAGATACAATAATATATATAGATACAATAATATATCTATGGATACAATAATATATATATAGATACAATAATATATCTATAGATTACAATAATACAATAATATCATATAACT
>NW_022981184.1:0-10379 GCF_902652985.1 Pecten maximus
CTTTTGTCCGGGTTTTTTGTCGGGGTTTTTCCCCCCCTTTCTCCGGGTCTTTTTTCCGTGTTTTTCGTCCCGGGGGTTTTGTCCGCCCCCCTTTTTGTCCGTGTCTGTTTGGTCGTGTTGTTTGTCCTGTGTGTTTTGGGGGTTTTGGTCTTTCTGTTTGGTCCTTTGTGTGTTTGGTCCGTGTTGTTTGGTCCGTGTCTGTTTGTCCGTGTCTGTTTTGGTCCGTGTGTGTTTGGTCCCGTTGTTTTCGTCCGTGTCTTTTGGCCGTGTTCTGTTTGGTCCTTTGGGGTTTCCTTTGTTTCGCCCTGTTGTTTTGTCCGTTTGTTTGTCCGTGTGTTTTTTGATTTTGGTCCGTGGTGTGGTTTGGTCCGTTGTGTTTGGTCACGTGAGTCTGGTTGGTCCGTGTGTGTTTGGTCCGTGTGTGTTTGGTTCGTGTTTTTGTTCGTCCTGTCTGTGTCGTCGTGTCTGTTTCGTCCGTGTCTGTTTGGTCCGTGTCTGTTTGGTAACTGTGTTTTTTAGCTCACCTGGCCCAAAGGGCCGGTGAGCTTATGCCATGGTGCAGCGTCCGTCGTCCGTCGTCCGTCAACTTTTTCTTTAAATCGCTACTAGTCATAAAGTATTGAATGGATTTTCACCAAATTTGGTCAGGAACATCCTTGGGGGAAGGGGAACAGAGTTTGTATACAGTTTTACTCTGAACCCCAGGGGCCTGAGGGGCGGGGCCAAATAGGGGAAATAGGGTTAATCCTTTAAATCGCTACTTGTCATAAAGTTATGAATGAATTTGAACCAAATTTGGTCAGGAACATCCTTGGCAGAAGGTGAACAGAGTTTGTATAAATTTTTACTCTGAACCCCCAGGGGCCTGAGGGGCGGGGCCAAATAGGGGAAATAGGGTTACTCCTTTAAATCGCTACTAGTCATAAAGTTATGAATGAATTTGAACCAAATTTGGTCAGTAACATCCTTGGCAGAAAGGGAACAGAGTTTGTATAAATTTTTACTCTGAACCCCCAGGGGCCTGAGGGGCGGAGCCAAATAGGGGAAATAGGGTTACTCCTTTAAATCGCTACTAGTCATAAAGTTATGAATGAATTTGAACCAAATTTGGCCAGGAACATCCTTGGCAGAAGGGGAACAGAGTTTGTATAAATTTTTACTCTTAACCCCTAGGGACCTGAGGGGCGGGGCCAAATAGGGGAAATAGGGTTACTCCTTTAAATCGCTACTAGTCATGAAGTTATGAATGAATTTGAACCAAATTTGGTCAGTGACATCCTTGGCAGAAAGGGAACAGAGTTTGTATAAATTTTTTACTCTGAACCCCCAGGGGCCTGAGGGGCGGGGCCAAATAGGGGAAATAGGGTTACTCCTTTAAATCGCTACTAGTCATAAAGTTATGAATGAATTTGAACCAAATTTGGTCAGGAACATCCTTGGCAGAAGGGGAACAGAGTTTGTATAAATTTTTACTCTGAACCCCCAGGGGCCTGAGGGGCGGGGCCTAATAGGGGAAATAGGGTTACTTCTTTAAATCGCTACTAGTCATAAAGTTATGAATGAATTTGAACCAAATTTGGTCAGGAACATCCTTGGCAGAAGGGGAACAGAGTTTGCATAAATTTTTACTCTTAACCCCTAGGGACCTGAGGGGCGGGGCCAAATAGGGGAAATAGGGTTACTCCTTTAAATCGCTACTAGTCATAAAGTTATGAATGAATTTGAACCAAATTTGGTCAGGAACATCCTTGGTAGAAGGGGAACATAGTTTGTATAAATTTTTACTCTTAACCCTTAGGGACCTGAGGGGCGGGGCCAAATAGGGAAATAGGGGTTTATCCTTTAAATCGCTATTATTCATAAAGTTATTAATGGATTTGAACCAAATTTGGTCTGGAATATTCTTAGGGGAAGGGGGAAAGAGAGTTTATATAAATATTGACTCTGACCACCAAGGGGCCTGAAGGGAGGGGCCAAATAGGGGAAATAGAGATTTGAGTTTTAAATGGATTTGAACCCAATTTGGTCAGAAACATCCGTGGTGATAGGGGAACAGATTTTGCATAAATGGTTACTGTGACCCTCAATCCCATAACTATGTATAGTAACGCTGGGCATTAAGGGATAAACACAATTCTTATGTAAACATAGGCTAAAGGGTTTTCCCCACCCTAAGGGACTTAGTTTCTTTAAACACCATTATGTTGTAAAAAATAATCCATATGGTCTTTCAGAGAGTACATTTTTGTATAATGTATTAACAAATTGAACATGAACATTATTTTGACATTTGGTCAAATCCAACCAGGTGAGCGATACAGGCCCCATGGGCCTCTTGTTTTAGTATGTGTGTGTTTGGTAAGTGTGTGTTTAGTAAGTGTATGTTTGGTAAGTGTATGTTTAGTAAGTGTATGTTTGGTAAGTGTATGTTTGGTAAGTGTGTTTTTAGTAAGTGTATGTGTGGTAAGTGTATGTTTGGTAAGTGTGTGTTTGGTAAGTGTATGTTTGGTAAGTGTATGTTTGGTAAGTGTATGTTTGGTAAGTGTGTGTTTGGTAAGTGTGTGTTTGGTAAGTGTATGTTTAGTAAGTGTATGTTTAGTAAGTGTATGTTTAGTAAGTGTATGTTTGGTAAGTGTATGTTTGGTAAATGTGTTTTTTAGCTCACCTGGCCCAAAGGGCCGGTGAGCTTATGCCATGGTGCAGCGTCCGTCGTCCGTCGTCCGTCAACTTTTTCTTTAAATCGCTACTAGTCATAAAGTATTGAATGGATTTTCACCAAATTTGGTCAGGAACATCCTTGGGGGAAGGGGAACAGAGTTTGTATACAGTTTTACTCTGAACCCCCAGGGGCCTGAGGGGCGGGGCCAAATAGGGGAAATAGGGTTAATCCTTTAAATCGCTACTTGTCATAAAGTTATGAATGAATTTGAACCAAATTTGGTCAGGAACATCCTTGGCAGAAGGTGAACAGAGTTTGTATAAATTTTTACTCTGAACCCCCAGGGGCCTGAGGGGCGGAGCCAAATAGGGGAAATAGGGTTACTCCTTTAAATCGCTACTAGTCATAAAGTTATGAATGAATTTGAACCAAATTTGGTCAGTAACATCCTTGGCAGAAAGGGAACAGAGTTTGTATAAATTTTTACTCTGAACCCCCAGGGGCCTGAGGGGCGGAGCCAAATAGGGGAAATAGGGTTACTCCTTTAAATCGCTACTAGTCATAAAGTTATGAATGAATTTGAACCAAATTTGGCCAGGAACATCCTTGGCAGAAGGGGAACAGAGTTTGTATAAATTTTTACTCTTAACCCCTAGGGACCTGAGGGGCGGGGCCAAATAGGGGAAATAGGGTTACTCCTTTAAATCGCTACTAGTCATGAAGTTATGAATGAATTTGAACCAAATTTGGTCAGTGACATCCTTGGCAGAAAGGAAACAGAGTTTGTATAAATTTTTACTCTGAACCCCCAGGGGCCTGAGGGGCGGGGCCAAATAGGGGAAATAGGGTTACTCCTTTAAATCGCTACTAGTCATAAAGTTATGAATGAATTTGAACCAAATTCGGTCAGTAACATCCTTGGCAGAAGGGGAACAGAGTTTGTATAAATTTTTACTCTGAACCCCCAGGGGCCTGAGGGGCGGGGCCTAATAGGGGAAATAGGGTTACTTCTTTAAATCGCTACTAGTCATAAAGTTATGAATGAATTTGAACCAAATTTGGTCAGGAACATCCTTGGCAGAAGGGGAACAGAGTTTGCATAAATTTTTACTCTTAACCCCTAGGGACCTGAGGGGCGGGGCCAAATAGGGGAAATAGGGTTACTCCTTTAAATCGCTACTAGTCATAAAGTTATGAATGAATTTGAACCAAATTTGGTCAGGAACATCCTTGGTAGAAGGGGAACAGAGTTTGTATAAATTTTTACTCTTAACCCTTAGGGACCTGAGGGGCGGGGCCAAATAGGGAAATAGGGGTTTATCCTTTAAATCGCTATTATTCATAAAGTTATTAATGGATTTGAACCAAATTTGGTCTGGAATATTCTTAGGGGAAGGGGGAAAGAGAGTTTATATAAATATTGACTCTGACCACCAAGGGGCCTGAAGGGAGGGGCCAGATAGGGGAAATAGAGATTTGAGTTTTAAATGGATTTGAACCCAATTTGGTCAGAAACATCCGTGGTGATAGGGGAACAGATTTTGCATAAATGGTTACTGTGACCCTCAATCCCATAACTATGTATAGTAACGCTGGGCATTAAGGGATAAACACAATTCTTATGTAAACATAGGCTAAAGGGTTTTCCCCACCCTAAGGGACTTAGTTTCTTTAAACACCATTATGTTGTAAAAAATAATCCATATGGTCTTTCAGAGAGTACATTTTTGTATAATGTATTAACAAATTGAACATGAACATTATTTTGACATTTGGTCAAATCCAACCAGGTGAGCGATACAGGCCCCATGGGCCTCTTGTTTTAGTATGTGTGTGTTTGGTAAGTGTGTGTTTAGTAAGTGTATGTTTGGTAAGTGTATGTTTAGTAAGTGTATGTTTGGTAAGTGTATGTTTGGTAAGTGTGTTTTTAGTAAGTGTATGTGTGGTAAGTGTATGTTTGGTAAGTGTGTGTTTGGTAAGTGTATGTTTGGTAAGTGTATGTTTGGTAAGTGTATGTGTAGTAAGTGTATGTTTAGTAAGTGTATGTTTAGTAATTGTGTGTTTGGTAAGTTTATGTTTGGTAAGTGTATGTTTGGTAAGTGTGTGTTTGGTAAGTGTGTGTTTGGTAAGTATGTCTTTGGTAAGTGTGTGTTTGGTAAGTGTATGTTTGGTAAGTGTATGTTTGGTAAGTGTATGTTTGGTAAGTGTGTGTTTGGTAAGTGTATGTTTAGTAAGTGTATGTGTAGTAAGTGTATGTTTGGTAAGTGTATGTTTGGTAAGTGTGTGTTTAGTAAGTGTGTGTTTGGTATGTGTGTGTTTGGTAAGTGTGTGTTTGGTAAGTGTGTGTTTGGTAAGTGTGTGTTTGGTAAATGTATGTTTGGTAAGTGTGTGTTTAGTAAGTGCATGTGTAGTAAGTGTATGTTTAGTAAGTGCATGTGTAGTAAGTGTATGTTTAGTAAGTGTATGTGTAATAAGTGTGTGTTTGATAAGTGTATGTTTGGTAAGTGTATGTTTAGTAAGTGTATGTTTGGTAAGTGTATGTTTGGTAAGTGTTTGTTTGGTAAGTGTGTGTTTGGTAAGTGTGTGTTTAGTAAGTGTATGTGTAATAAGTGTATGTTTGGTAAGTGTATGTTTGGTAAGTGTATGTTTGGTAAGTGTGTGTTTAGTAAGTGTGTGTTTGGTTAGTGTGTGTTTGGTAAGTGTATGTTTGGTAAGTGTATGTTTGGAAAGTGTCAGTTTGGTAAGTGTTTGTTGGTAAGTGTGTGTTTGGTAAGTGTGTGTTTAGTAAGTGTATGTTTAGTAAGTATATGTTTGGTAAGTGTATGTTTGGTAAGTATGTGTTTAGTAAGTGTGTATTTGGTAAGTGTTTGTTTGGTAAGTGTATGTGTAGTAAGTGTATGTTTGATAAGTGTATGTTTGGTAAGTGTATGTTTGTAGTGAGGGTTGGTAAGTGTTAGTTAGTAAGGGTATGTTTGGTAAGTGTTATGTTGAGTTAAGTGTATGTTTTGTTTGGTGGTAGTGTGTGTTTGGGTAAGTGTATGTTGCGGTTTTGAGTGTAGTTTAGTAAGGTTTGTTGGTAAGTGTATGTTTAGTGATGTGTAATTTGGTAAGGTTTGTTGGTATAAAGTGTATGTGTAGTAAGGTCGTTTGGTAAGTGTATGTTTGGTAAGTGTATGTTAGTAAGTGTATGTTTGGGGTTTTTTTTAGGTAAGTGTATTGTTTGGTAAGGTAGTTGGAGGTATGTTTGGAAGTGATGTTTGGTAATGGTAAGTGTATGTTTAGTAAGTGTATGTTTGGTAAGTGTATGTTTAGTAAGTTTGTGTTTAGTAAGTGTATGTTTAGTAAGTGTATGTTTGGTAAGTGTATGTTTAGTAATTGTATGTTTGGTAAGTGTATGTTTGGTAAGTGTATATTTAGTAAGTGTGTGTGTGGTAAGTGTATGTTTGTTAAGTGTAGGTGTGGTAAGTGTATGTTTGGTAAGTGAATGTTTGGTAAGTGTGTGTTTGGTAAGTGTGTGTTTGGTAAGTGTAGGTGTGGTAAGTGTATATTTAGTAAATGTATGTGTGGTAAGTGTGTGTTTGGTAAGTGTGTTTTTAGTAAGTGTGTGTGTGGTAAGTGTATGTTTGGTAAGTGTGTGTTTCGTAAGTGTATGTTTGGTAAGTGTATGTTTGGTAAGTGTATGTTTGGTAAGTGTATGTGTAGTAAGTGTATGTTTGGTAAGTGTGTGTTGGTAAGTGTGTGTTTGGTAAGTGTATGTTTGGTAAGTGTATGTTTGGTAAGTGTATGTTTAGTAAGTGTATGTTTGGTAAGTGTATGTTTGGTAAGTGTATGTTTGGTAAGTGTATGTTTGGTAAGTGTGTGTTTAGTAAGTGTATGTGTGGTAAGTGTATGTTTAGTAAGTGTATGTTTGGTAAGTGTATGTTTAGTAAGTGTATGTTTAGTAAGTGTATGTTTAGTAAGTGTATGTTTGGTAAGTGTATGTTTGGTAAGTGTATGTGTGGTAAGTGTATGTGTAGTAAGTGTATGTTGGTAAGTGTATGTTTAGTAAGTGTATGTTTGGTAAGTGTATGTTTAGTAAGTGTATGTTTGGTAAGTGTATGTTTAGTAAGTGTATGTTTAGTAAGTGTATGTTTGGTAAGTGTATGTTTGGTAAGTGTATGTTTGGTAAGTGTATGTTTGGTAAGTATATGTGTGGTAAGTGTATGTTTGGTAAGTGTGTGTTTGGTAAGTGTATGTTTGGTAAGTGTATGTTTGGTAAGTGTATATGTGGTAAGTGGATGTGTAGTAAGTGTATGTGTAGTAAGTGTGTTTGGTAAGTGTGTGTTTAGTAAGTGTGTGTTTGGTAAGTGTGTGTTTGGTAAGTGTATGTTTGGTAAGTGTATGTGTGGTAAGTGTATGTGTAGTAAGTGTGTGTTTGGTAAGTGTGTGTTTTGGTAAGTGTAGGTGTGGTAAGTGTATATTTAGTAAATGTATGTGTGGTAAGTGTGTGTTTGGTAAGTGTGTTTTTAGTAAGTGTGTGTGTGGTAAGTGTATGTTTGGTAAGTGTGTGTTTCGTAAGTGTGTGTTTCGTAAGTGTATGTTTAGTAAGTGTATGTTTGGTAAGTGTATGTTTGGTAAGTGTGTGTTTAGTAAGTGCATGTTTGGTAAGTGTATGTTTTAGTAAGTGTTTGTTTGGTAAGTGTATGTTTAGTAAGTGTATGTTTGGTAAGTGTATGTTTGGTAAGTGTGTGTTTAGTAAGTGCATGTTTGGTAAGTGTATGTTTAGTAAGTGTATGTTTAGTAAGTGTATATTTAGTAAGTGTATGTTTGGTAAGTGTGTGTTTAGTAAGTGTATGTTTAGTAAGTGTATGTTTAGTAAGTGTATGTTTGGTAAGTGTATATGTGGTAAGTGGATGTGTAGTAAGTGTATGTTTAGTAAGTGTGTTTGGTAAGTGTGTGTTTAGTAAGTGTGTGTTTGGTAAGTGTGTGTTTGGTAAGTGTATGTTTAGTAAGTGTATGTTTGGTAAGTGTGTGTTTGGTAAGTGTGTGTTTGGTAAGTGTGTGTTTAGTAAGTGTATGTGTAATAAGTGTATGTTTGGTAAGTGTATGTTTGGTAAGTGTGTGTTTAGTAAGTGTGTGTTTGGTAAGTGTGTGTTTGGTAAGTGTATGTTTAGTAAGTGTATGTTTGGTAAGTGTGTGTTTAGTAAGTGTGTGTTTAGTAAGTGCATGTTTCGTAAGTGTATGTTTGGTAAGTGTATGTTTGGTAAGTGTGTGTTTGGTATGTGTGTTTTTAGTAAGTGTGTGTTTTGTAAGTGTGTGTTTGGTAAGTGTGTGTTTGGTAAGTGTATGTTTGGTAAGTGTATGTTTGGTAAGTGTGTGTTTGGTAAGTGTGTGTTTAGTAAGTGTATGTGTAGTAAGTGTATGTTTGGTAAGTGTATGTTTAGTAAGTGTGTGTTTGGTAAGTGTATGTTTGGTAAGTGTATGTTTAGTAAGTGTTTGTTTGGTAAGTGTGTGTTTGGTAAGTGTATGTTTGGTAAGTGTATGTTTGTTAAGTGTATGTGTAGTAATAGTATGTTTAGTAAGTGTGTGTTTAGTAAGTGTGTGTTTAGTAAGTGTATGTGTAGTAAGTGTGTGTTTAGTAAGTGTATGTGTAGTAAGTGTATGTTTAGTAAGTGTATGTTTAGTAAGTGTATGTTTGGTAAGTGTATGTTTAGTAAGTGTGTGTTTGGTAAGTGCATGTTTAGTAAGTGTATGTTTGGTAAGTGTATGTTTAGTAAGTGTGTGTTTGGTAAGTGTATGTTTGGTAAGTGTATGTTTGGTAAGTGTGTGTTTGGTAAGTGTGTGTTTGGTAAGTGTATGTTTGGTAAGTGTATGTTTGGTAAGTGTGTGTTTGGTAAGTGTATGTTTAGTAAGTGTATGTGTAGTAAGTGTATGTGTAGTAAGTGTATGTTTGGTAAGTGTATGTTTCGTAAGTGTGTGTTTGGTAAGTGTATGTTTGGTAAGTGTATGTTTAGTAAGTGTTTGTTTGGTAAGTGTGTGTTTGGTAAGTGTATGTGTAGTAAGTGTATGTTTAGTAAGTGTGTGTTTGGTAAGTGTATGTTTGGTAAGTGTATGTTTGGTAAGTGTATGTTTGGTAAGTGTATGTGTAGTAAGTGTATGTTTAGTAAGTGTATGTTTAGTAAGTGTGTGTTTGGTAAGTGTATGTTTAGTAAGTGTATGTTTGGTAAGTGTATGTTTAGTAAGTGTGTGTTTGGTAAGTGTATGTTTGGTAAGTGTATGTTTGGTAAGTGTATGTTTGGTAAGTGTGGTTGGTAAGTGTGTGTTTGGTAAGTGTATGTTTGGTAAGTGTATGTTTGGTAAGTGTGTGTTTGGTAAGTGTATGTTTAGTAAGTGTATGTTTAGTAAGTGTATGTTTGGTAAGTGTGTGTTTAGTAAGTGTGTGTTTAGTAAGTGTATGTTTGGTAAGTGTATGTTTGGTAAGTGTATGTTTAGTAATTGTGTGTTTGGTAAGTGTGTGTTTAGTAAGTGTGTGTTTGGTAAGTGTGTGTTTGGTAAGTGTATGTTTGGTAAGTGTATGTTTGGTAAGTGTGTGTTTGGTAAGTGTGTGTTTGGTAAGTGTATGTTTAGTAAGTGTATGTTTAGTAAGTGTATGTTAGTAAGTGTATGTTTGGTAAGTGTATGTTTGGTAAATGTGTTTTTTAGCTCACCTGGCCCAAAGGGCCGGTGAGCTTATGCCATGGTGCAGCGTCCGTCGTCCGTCGTCCGTCAACTTTTTCTTTAAATCGCTACTAGTCATAAAGTATTGAATGGATTTTCACCAAATTTGGTCAGGAACATCCTTGGGGGAAGGGGAACAGAGTTTGTATACAGTTTTACTCTGAACCCCCAGGGGCCTGAGGGGCGGGGCCAAATAGGGGAAATAGGGTTAATCCTTTAAATCGCTACTTGTCATAAAGTTATGAATGAATTTGAACCAAATTTGGTCAGGAACATCCTTGGCAGAAGGTGAACAGAGTTTGTATAAATTTTTACTCTGAACCCCCAGGGGCCTGAGGGGCGGGGCCAAATAGGGGAAATAGGGTTACTCCTTTAAATCGCTACTAGTCATAAAGTTATGAATGAATTTGAACCAAATTTGGTCAGTAACATCCTTGGCAGAAAGGGAACAGAGTTTGTATAAATTTTTACTCTGAACCCCCAGGGGCCTGAGGGGCGGAGCCAAATAGGGGAAATAGGGTTACTCCTTTAAATCGCTACTAGTCATAAAGTTATGAATGAATTTGAACCAAATTTGGCCAGGAACATCCTTGGCAGAAGGGGAACAGAGTTTGTATAAATTTTTACTCTTAACCCCTAGGGACCTGAGGGGCGGGGCCAAATAGGGGAAATAGGGTTACTCCTTTAAATCGCTACTAGTCATGAAGTTATGAATGAATTTGAACCAAATTTGGTCAGTGACATCCTTGGCAGAAAGGAAACAGAGTTTGTATAAATTTTTACTCTGAACCCCCAGGGGCCTGAGGGGCGGGGCCAAATAGGGGAAATAGGGTTACTCCTTTAAATCGCTACTAGTCATAAAGTTATGAATGAATTTGAACCAAATTTGGTCAGTAACATCCTTGGCAGAAGGGGAACAGAGTTTGTATAAATTTTTACTCTGAACCCCCAGGGGCCTGAGCGGCGGGGCCTAATAGGGGAAATAGGGTTACTTCTTTAAATCGCTACTAGTCATAAAGTTAAA
>NW_022981185.1:0-10401 GCF_902652985.1 Pecten maximus
CGCCAAAACCCCAAAAAAACCATTTCCCCTTTCCTAACCAAAAATCACTATCATAATCATTAAATAACGAAAGAATTAACGGAGAATGAGGAAACAAACAATATAATTATAATCACTAGACAAGTGCATCAGCTAGAGTTATCAAATATATTCTTGAGAAGTCGAAAGCATTTGAAAACTCAATCAAACATTGTTAAATCAATTCAACGGCATGGTTATGGTAACGAGACTTTCACTCACCGAAGGTATGCATTAATTAAACAAGTGGTTTCCTAAGTCAACGTTGTACATCCAAATAAAAACATCGACCGGGACCAAGCTGATTAATAAGCGCCAAAACTACAATTGAAATCATTATATCACCGATTGGTCTCCACAAGTGACGTCACTATTCAAGATCTAAATATAGATGATCAACTTGATCACTGCGTACTTATCCCCTAACCATACACCCAAACCTAAACCTTAGCCTTAACCTTAACCCTAAACCTTACACTCAAACATTAGTCTTACCCTCAAACCTAAATCTTAGCCTTAACCTCAAATAAAAACATTACACTGAAACCTAAACCTTAGCCTCAAACCTAACCTTAGCCTGAACCTCAAATCTAAACCTTACACTCAAACCTTAACCTTAACCTTAGGCTTACCATCAAACATAAACCTTACACTCAAACCTTAACCTTAGCCTTAACCTCAAATATTAACCTTACACTGAAACCTAGACCTTAGCCTCAAACCTAAACCTTAGCCTTAGCCTTAACCTCAAACATAAACCATACCCTTAGCCTTAACCAAAAATCACTATCATAATCATTAAATAACGAAAGAATTAACGGAGAATGAGGAAACAAACAATATAATTATAATCACTAGACAAGTGCATCAGCTAGAGTTATCAAATATATTCTTGAGAAGTCGAAAGCATTTGAAAACTCAATCAAACATTGTTAAATCAATTCAACGGCATGGTTATGGTAACGAGACTTTCACTCACCGAAGGTATGCATTAATTAAACAAGTGGTTTCCTAAGTCAACGTTGTACATCCAAATAAAAACATCGACCGGGACCAAGCTGATTAATAAGCGCCAAAACTACAATTGAAATCATTATATCACCGATTGGTCTCCACAAGTGACGTCACTATTCAAGATCTAAATATAGATGATCAACTTGATCACTGCGTACTTATCCCCTAACCCTAACCCTAACCCTAACCCTAACCCTAACCTAAACCTTAGCCTCAAACCTAACCTTAGCCTGAACCTCAAATCTAAACCTTACACTCAAACCTTAACCTTAACCTTAGGCTTACCATCAAACATAAACCTTACACTCAAACCTTAACCTTAGCCTTAACCTCAAATATTAACCTTACACTGAAACCTAGACCTTAGCCTCAAACCTAAACCTTAGCCTTAGCCTTAACCTCAAACATAAACCATACCCTTAGCCTTAACCAAAAATCACTATCATAATCATTAAATAACGAAAGAATTAACGGAGAATGAGGAAACAAACAATATAATTATAATCACTAGACAAGTGCATCAGCTAGAGTTATCAAATATATTCTTGAGAAGTCGAAAGCATTTGAAAACTCAATCAAACATTGTTAAATCAATTCAACGGCATGGTTATGGTAACGAGACTTTCACTCACCGAAGGTATGCATTAATTAAACAAGTGGTTTCCTAAGTCAACGTTGTACATCCAAATAAAAACATCGACCGGGACCAAGCTGATTAATAAGCGCCAAAACTACAATTGAAATCATTATATCACCGATTGGTCTCCACAAGTGACGTCACTATTCAAGATCTAAATATAGATGATCAACTTGATCACTGCGTACTTATCCCCTAACCCTAACCCTAACCCTAACCCTTAACCCTAACCCTTAACCCTAACCCTAACCCTAACCCTAACCCTAACCCTAACCCTAACCCTAACCCTAACCCTAACCCTAACCCTAACCCTAACCCGAACCCGAACCCGAACCCGAACCAGAACCCGAACCCCGAACCCGAACCCGAACCCGACCCCGGAACCCGACCCCGAACCCGAACCCGAACCCGAACCACGAACCCGAACACATCGAACCCGAACCCGAACCCTGAACCCGAACCGAACCCGAACCCGAACCCGAACCCAACCCGAACCCGAACCCGAACCCGAATACCCGACCCTCGAACCCGACCTACCCGAACCCGAACCCTAACCCGAACCCTAACCCGAACCCAACCCGAACCCGAACCCTAACCCGAACCCCGACCCGAACCCGAACCCGAACCGACCCGTAACCCTTACACCCGTTAACCTCGAACCCTAACCCTAAAACCCTAACCCGTAAACCCGAACCCCTAATCCCTAACCCTAACCTACCCGACCCTAACCCTACCGTAACCACTAACCCGAACCCTAACCCTACACCCGTAACCCTAACCCCTCACCCTAACCCGTACCCTAACCCTAACCCTAACCCTACCCTAACCCTAACCTAACCCTGAACCCTAACCCTAACCCTACACCCTAACCCTTAACCCGAACCCGGTAACCCTCAAACCTAACCCTAACCCTAACCCTAACCCTAACCCTAACCCTAACCCTAACCCAACCCTAACCCTAACCCTAACCCTAACCCTAACCCTAACCCTAACCCAACCCTAACCCTAACCCTAACCCTAACCCTAACCCTAACCCTAAGGTAAAAATGACGTTTTCGACAAAAAGTATTTCACTTATATCTCCCTTAATTGTGAATGAATTTTCTTGCAGTCTATGACATCGTGTACTCTGCAATATGCAAAAGATTTTGACATGTCATACATATCTGAGGATGCATTATTTGCAGAGTTATCGCTCTTTGTGCAATTGTAAAATTTCAGGTTTTTTCGATATATTTCTTTTTGTCATTTCTCCTTCATTCCTGAACAGATTTTCATCAAATTTGTTTTAGCATCTTTGTTGTTCGATTGCCTTTCATTTAATATATAGTTTTAATTTTTTTGGTGATTTATTTTCCGATTGATCGTGTTTTGTCAATTTTACAATTTTACCAAGTTTATGGATTGTGCTTAACTTGTTGTGGGTATAACTTCATTATTTCTGCATCGATTTTCATGCGGTCACTTGCATTGATTTCATTATATTGATACCTTGAAGATGATATATCGTAGTGCTTTCTTGGTTTCCTAAAACTAAAACGGCAGTTTTTGTGAATGTTTCACGATGTTTCACGAGCAACGGTGTTATTTCCGGTCCGATTTCAATGCCGATTGATTTATCGGGTTCTCTGCGTTTTGGTGATTAATTTCATGTCAAACTATACATACATTCAAGATTAGAATATCTACCGAATATAAGGAAATGTCCACCGAATATAAGGAAATGTCTACCGAATATAAGGTTATGTCTCCCGAATATAAAGACATATCTACCGAATATAAGGAAATGTTTACCGATTATAAGGAAATGTCTACCGAATATAAGGTTATGTCTCCCGAATATAAAGACATATCTACCGAATATAAGGAAATGTTTACCGATTATAAGGAAATGTCTACCGAATATAAGGTTATGTCTCCCGAATATAAAGACATATCTACCGAATATAAAGACATATCTACCGAATATAAAGACATATCTACCGAATATAAAGACATATCTACCTAATATAAAGACATATCTACCGAATATAAAGACATATCTACCGAATATAAAGACATATCTACCGAATATAAAGACATATCTACCGAATATAAAGACATATCTACCGAATATAAGGAAATGTCTACCGAATATAAAGACATATCTACCGAATATAAGGAAATGTCTACCGAATATAAAGACATATCTACCGAATATAAAGACATATCTACCGAACATAAAGACATATCTACCGAATATAGGGAAATGTCTACCGAATATAAGGATGTGTCTACCTCATATAAAGACATATCTACCGCATATAAAGACATATCTCCCGCATATAAAGACATATCTACCGCATATAAGGTTATGTCTATGGAATATAAAGACGTATCTACCGAATATCAGAATGTGTCTACCTCATATAAAGACATAACCACCGAATATAAAATAAAAAGCACCGCATACAATGGTATAATTTAATTTTGTAATGAAACACGCATTTTCATTGACTGAAATAATTTTGATATACCTCCATAGCAAAATTTTTGACGTTGCGAAATGTAACGTCATTTTAGATTGGTCGATGACGTTGCGTAATAATTTATCACAGAAAAGAGTACGCCAAAGAAAGTGAAATATCTTGGTGTGTATAAGACGAAATTAAATTATAAGAATTAACTCTCTTCATAAACCGCTTCGCGGTTTATTTAGAGTACACTCCAGTTTTTTCTGTTATGACTGTATAACAGAAACAAATAATTGATGTTAATCCTTAAATAACTACATCATATAAAGACATAACCACCGAATATAATCATGTTTGATCACCTAAGACAGCTCTGGCGTTCCATACTTTAACTATGTGTATTTTACAGTCGCGTCTTCATTGCTGGGTCACTTAACTAACATCCTAAGTGAGCACTGTTCTATCACATGAACCTAGCATACAACACACACTATACACCACACAACTATGTCAAGTCCATTGTGTATTTTACAGTCGTGTCCGCATTGCTGGGGCACTTAAATAACATCCTAAGTGAGCACTGTTATATCACATAAACCTAACATACAACAAACATTCGCAATAGGAAAACACTCTAGGAACAAAAACCCATACACGTACAGTCCAAAACCACCCCCAGGGATATATAGGACCCCGCCCTAGCCCTCACCCTTTTCCCCTTACTACCCTCCCACTAGCTAGACCCTCCAACCACCTACCCACAAAACCCATATACCAAATTGTTCCCATCCCAGCACCATTCGGCCAGCAACAAACCCTGCTAACATGTTTTGTACCATAATCACCCCGCATCCATCACTACTTCTTCCCCACCACAGAACTCCACACTCTACGTATCACAACTGTATACAATGTGTACAGACTAGTAATGTCGGAATTGTGTGGCTCTAAAGGAAGTATGGACATTTGGAAAAGAGGACAGTGCATATTATGGCAGAGAGACACCGAAGGAAGCTTACAAGCGAGGACACCAAAAATAAGACACCAGCACTTAAAACTAACCACTAACCACTAACACCTAGTCCGTCGGACGGGACCCTTGTAAGAATGTCCAAACTTGCACGATAAAGATCCCTCTGTGGTCTTTCGTTCAAGAGTAGGTGTAATAACGCCGGCCAAAAGGATAGGTTTTTTTTAACTTATTAATTAGATGGACGTCAAAAACTTCGATAAACCAAATTTATATATAGGGTAGGGTCTTCTCTCTTCTCCACTCATCTTCGATAGGGTAGGCGTAACTCGTACTAAACAGTGCCAGGTTAGGATTCATTCGGACTCGGGGAGTCGTCTTAAAAATTACCCATAAGTTCTCCAACCGACTCCCTTCTCTTCTTTCCAACTCTCTCCTTTTACTCCATACTGTACCCACTCTACTCAATTTCCTATCTGTTCTCGTCAGCTGAAAGGCCGCAAGGCCGTAATAGCGGACGGAAACCCCATAAATAAATAAATAAATAAATCCTGGAACCTCACCGATATTGGGGGGCACCTGAGTATGTAGTGTGTCGCGTGTCCAGCTAGTCACTTGAAGCTGCGACCACAATAAAGACCACATCTTACCAGGCTGTCTCCATTATCATTTACAGGTGAGCAATTGTTTTAACTTGTATTATGTTGTATTTTCGTATTTTGATTTTGTATACTGACTTTATTCATTTGTAGGAGATTATTGTGTTTATTAGTATTATAGATTTCTCATGATCATAATACATTTTTACCTACTTACTAACGTGTTAGATAAAGAATTTGTAATTTTCCCACTTGCAATCTGTTCGACCTTCAGATTTTTTAACTACGGTAAATTATGATTTTAAGTTTTGATAGGTAGAATTTGATTTAAGATCCTACAAAATAATCATATTTTGGACAAAATCATTATACTTTTGTAGTGAACTAGGAAATAGACAAGTTTTATATGTTATGTGTTCAAAGTTACCTAGAGTAGTTAAAGCTGTACGCTATAGTCAGCCAAATCTATTCGAGTTGCTTCCCTTAGATCAGTAGTTAATTAACCCGTTTTATGTTTACACCCTTCATTCTATATCAAGGTAAAATATAAACAAACGGTAGCACCTGAAAGTCAGTCGTTAGTAGGTAGCACACGGTCCGTTGAACTAGTTATGGGGTGTAGATACGCCCATATTTCGGGGTAAAGGTCATGATTGGTCAATTGACCACATCCTCAATTTATAAATATTAATTAACTTTCAGGGAGTATAAAAAGACTTGCGCGTTTTGCAGTTTTCGAGTCATCCGAGGCCTTAGGTCCGGCAAATATGTTTATACAATCTTTTCCAGGAGTACATATATATACGGATGGGTCTAAGGACCCGAATTCGCAAATATGTGGATGTGCCTTTGTCATTCCAGAAAAGGACATTAGAAATGACTTCCGCCTTAGTAACAATATCTCAATTATGACTGCAGAGCTTATAGCCATACTAATAACACTGCAATTTATAAACACTATAGAAACGAATACCTATGTCATATTTACAGATTCTCTCATTTCTCTGCAGACATTACAAACACCAGTATATAACATCAAAAACCCTATTGTATTTCAGAGTTTAAATCTTTTGTCTGTAATTAAGACTGTCCAGTTAGTCTGGATTCCTAGTCATGTCGTTTTCTGTAACAAAGGCCTTACACATTTGTTTTGAAAGGATTGTAAAGATTCAAGCTAAATAGATAATTAACTAAAGCTTTATCTAATTATTTACATTAAATTTATAATTATCAAAGATTTCGGTATTGTTACCGCACTTGTTTGACCAAATTATTAAAAGTACTCGAATACAGTTGCGTCCCCTTATCAATTCATAGCATCCGCCTTGCAAAGACAATCATGATCTCGAAATATCTATTCATCTGTCTCGCAATACTCCATCAATAGTAAGTAAATGTTTGATGCTACGCATCTTATTAGTATAATGTTACTTTATTACACTCGTAAATAACTGATCACGTATTGTTCAAATACCGCGGTTTAGAATTGTGCGGGAAATGCTGTTAACCTATTTATATGACCAAATGTATTTATTTTATTCTTTCAAATAACTTCTAATTTGTCATGCTCACCATAAACTAAAAGTAGACACTTTTGTTGAAATAATGGATAAAACTTTCATAAATCACCCTCTATGAACTTTCATTCACATAAATTCTATAAACCGGAAGTTCACTCCAAAAACAGAAATTTGCCGATGTAAACAAAAAGAGTGCGTTTCCCATGTAAACAAATACACGTGTTATCTTCCCTTTTTCTTTGTAGCTGGTCTACATTGAAACTGTTTTCAATATCCTATTTTTATCTTGAACCAGAACAGCATTATATCAAATTCGTGTAAAAGCCTTCCTACCTCATTCAGATTAAATTTATTTGTTATATTTCTATGTTGTCATGCTCGGTTAATTGTTAAGATGTTTCTTTGGTTAAGTTTGTATGCATAGAAAAACTTAACACATTATGTCATGTTTATGCTGTGTCCTTGCTGCACGAGTTGTTCCTAAGGTAGCACACCACAGTAAGACAGCCTGGCCATGGGCAATTTTTTTGTTAAGCAAATAACTCCTGCATTATGATATGCATAAAAAATGAAAAAATAAATGTACACTATAATTGGTATATCCAGTATGAAGTAGTACATACAGGCTTCACATTTATTAAAACAAAAATCAATAAATTGGTTCCGGATTTTAAATATCCGGATTTTCCGAACGTGTGTTTACACAGGAAATTTAGTTTCGCCTACAGCGCAAAATGGAAGCCCACAGAAAAGGTAAGATAGCGGAAAAACTTAATTTACAACATATGTCCAAACAAGATTAATTCTGTCTTTGGGATAGAGATATTTAATTTTAAATAGGTTTCAGAAAAAAAATTGTGTAGAGAATTGTGCCATTTTGGGTCAAATATCATAATATTTTGCAATTTTTGAGAATTTTTTAAGCTGTTACCATGGTATTCACAGCTCTAAAAATCACAGAAAATATCAGTTTACTTATCCTTCAGAGCTCTATTAAAATTGCAAATGTTGTACAGATTTCAAATATATATACTTTATTAGAGGTTATATGTAAGGTTAACTGGCAATGTTTACATATCTAAAGCATGTGCCATATTTTTCAGAATTTGGCATTTTTACTGTACACTGCTACCTTATAAGGGCTGAAAAATGTTATTTTTTGGAAATTGTGCTTAATTATGCTTGATTAAGCTTCATTTTAGTTCATTATTACTCAAAAATGCATAAAAACAATTTAAAACTTGTTTATTATCAGGCTTGTCATATTAGAGGAATCAAGGGAGGTAACTCGCATATTTACCCATTTTAAGGGTGGGTTAATTAAGCATAATGTTAATGAGTCAGTGTAAATTGAAAAGATATTCTATGTTTTATAACAAACCCAAAATAACTTATTGGGTATCTAACAAACCATATAGACTGAATTCTGGTTTGTTTTACCTGATTTATTACCCCGTATCCATGGAAACTATTACAGTAAGTGTTATTTTTTGAAATATTTGGTGAAACCATTATTTTCAATTTATTTATACATTGGTAAGCATGTAATTTCAATTGATGGAGTGTACGGTTGATACAATATTGTCAATTATTGTCACTTCCTTCGGTAAAGCAGAAAAAATAGCATTTTCCGCATAAAATGGGATCAGCGGACACTTTCATATGATCATTGGTACATATCTGAATTACCGGGGTGGAAACAGATGACTGTGATGTCATAGGCATGACATTTTGAAATCTTGGATGTCATGTCATGATTTATCAGTTAGAATGTTGCATGTGTTGCTAAGCTGAGGTTTGGAAAGGAATTTGGTTATTTATTATGACCCCATTGAGTATTTATGACGTCATAGATACCATCTGATGACGTCATAGTTACTGATGACGTCATGGTAACGATGACGTCATATTACAAGGCTAAATTTGATAGTTGTATAGTATTTTTTGCTTGATTACATGCACAGAGACTCAAAGTACCACATTCAACTCAAAACACAACTTTATTCAAGAGATATACAGAATTATGGGAGTTTTCATCTTTAAAATTACCTCCCCTTATTACTGGATTGGGAGAAAAAGTTGTCAAAATACACCTCTCAGGGAAATCAGCAATACTCGGTGACTATTAAAGATACACAGTAACCCGATATGTCATTTTGTTCGTCGGAACATATTCTAGACATTCATGGGGTTTTTAGTAAAATTAGAATTAACAAAAGTGATGTATAAGGTAGCACACCACAGTAAGACAGCCTGGCCATGGGCAATTTTTTTGTTAAGCAAATAACTCCTGCATTATGATATGCATAAAAAATGAAAAAATAAATGTACACTATAATTGGTATATCCAGTATGAAGTAGTACATACAGGCTTCACATTTATTAAAACAAAAATCAATAAATTGGTTCCGGATTTTAAATATCCGGATTTTCCGAACGTGTGTTTACACAGGAAATTTAGTTTCGCCTACAGCGCAAAATGGAAGCCCACAGAAAAGGTAAGATAGCGGAAAAACTTAATTTACAACATATGTCCAAACAAGATTAATTCTGTCTTTGGGATAGAGATATTTAATTTTAAATAGGTTTCAGAAAAAAAATTGTGTAGAGAATTGTGCCATTTTGGGTCAAATATCATAATATTTTGCAATTTTTGAGAATTTTTTAAGCTGTTACCATGGTATTCACAGCTCTAAAAATCACAGAAAATATCAGTTTACTTATCCTTCAGAGCTCTATTAAAATTGCAAATGTTGTACAGATTTCAAATATATATACTTTATTAGAGGTTATATGTAAGGTTAACTGGCAATGTTTACATATCTAAAGCATGTGCCATATTTTTCAGAATTTGGCATTTTTACTGTACACTGCTACCTAAGTCATCGACCCCTCACTGTCAAGCAAGAATAGCTCTACTCAGTTAATTCTCCCCAGTTTTAACTTAGCGAATTTTCCCCAATTTTGTTTATTATTTTTCTATGTCAATGCCTTGAAATTGCGAAAAAAATAGGGACGGAGTTATGAGGAAGAGTACCGGAAGCTGGCAGTGGTGTTTGGTGGATTTGAGATATTTGCCGAAACGTTCAGGTATATACATAACTAAGAATAAAACGTGCACGTTTTAATGTACAAACCAATAGGCCTATATGTTTTGTTTACTGTTTTCATACACATGACCGCCTAAAAA
>NW_022981186.1:0-10313 GCF_902652985.1 Pecten maximus
TTTAAATGCTACCTTATATTATGACAACATGATTTTCAATCAACATATTTTTCATCAAATGAAATATATAGAATGGAAACTGGTGTTTGAGGATAATGAAGAGTTTAAACAGGATGACATATACGGTACACTAAGTAATGCTCTACCCAGTAAAAACTAGCTTCTCTCTCATGCATTTTATCAATACGTTAGGAAATACTAACAGTGTGAGTGACAGATAAACAGATTTGTTCCTGCCAAAGCTGTTCACGTATGATGAGGAAAAATACCTTTTTACTACGAACTGTAAATGTGTGGAATGGCCTACCAGAAAGTGTAGTGTGTGCTTATAAAATGAATTGGATAAACATTGGAAAAACATTGATTTATATTTTACAATTTCAAGGCCAGTTTATGAACGGTAGTGTCGTTACATTCACAAATAATTATTGTAGGGACTGTTGTTTTTGAAGAACTTGGGAATTACATGTTTAGAGATGAAACAAGCCTATGAAGGGCAAGAGATGTTATAATCACCTGATTTTGGGACTGTTGTGTTTGAAGAACTGGAGGAACTTGGGAATGAGGATGTTGAGAGGCCGTGTACTGTCATTGTCCAGGTCCTCAGCTGTGTCCTCACAAATCTTCTGAAGGGCACCAAACGCTCCCTGAAATAAATCAAATCATCATTGATCATACCAGTACCTCGTAATTCTTCACAATACCTTACAATTTTTCTAAAGGAAGCCGAACACTCCCTGAAATCTGTCAAATCACCATAAGTATGAGTGGAATACCATCATCCATTAGGAGGACTGATCTTATGCAATTATCACTGTATAAATGAAGTTATTGGTACAGATGGTGGGGACAAAAACTTGGTAAAGATTCAGTTGTCTTCATATATAGAATACAAAGCTCAGGTGCCCAGACAAGGATCCACTTTAGACAAAGTCACAAGTAAATGGATTAACTGCTCTGTACCACACCATCAAGTCTCAAAACAATGTCTAGTTTTCAATAAGATTTCAAAATATTCTTTGTTGTATGTCCATGATTATGTTAGTATGAAGTATTGAGTGGTAATTTGTTGATAAATAATAACCCTAAGGAGTAGGAATAATTATTATACCGAGTAAGATTTCTCCTGGAATTAATTATTCAAACACCAGGCCTCGAATTTAACATTTTTTGTCACTTGCTAAAAACAGCAAGTGCCTAAAATTTCTACTTGCTAAAATACATTTTTACTTGCTATTAAGCCTTCGTTTGCATGTAAGGATGTATATCAATATACATGTACATGATACTGTAGTATAAACATTATAGTAATAGCTAACCTCATATTTTCATAAATCAATTTATTAACAGTAGATCTATCATGCATTACTTAACTATGGTAATACAGTCTCGGATACAATCAGTTTGTAAATTGAAGAGTCAAAAAAAATTTCTATGATAAAGTTGATGATTAAGAAGAGAATATATAATATATACTAGTTTAAACATTAAAAACTTGAACTACAATGTATTGAAATTTTTTAATGAATTTATAGTATATATTATGAAAGGCTCAATACACGTAAATTTATGAGAGTTACATTTTGTATCTGATGAATCCACTCGCTGAAAAAAGCAAGTGCATATTATTTCTACTTGCTAATCTTGGAATTCAGCTCGCAAATAGCGAGTAATAAAGTGTTAAATTCGAAGCCTGAACACCTATGAAAACTGGAGATGATAATCATATACTTGTGAATATGTGTGCGTGTTGTTTCTAAATAAGTACAGTCACACTTCGTTACCTCAAAACTCAATTATAACTCTAAAGATCTCGCTTAACTGTAGGTAAACATTAAAATGCTATGTAAAATCTACCCAGTAACCTCAAATAATTAAGATTTCTACATTTTACATGACCCCCATTGATTTCTAATAAACGAGGTTTAACTATATTAAGGATTTGATGTGATTATCTATTTTCCCCAGTAAGGATAATGTAAGCTCTGATGTTTCCGACACACTGAATATGACAGGTGATCAGCTTTAAATATTTATAAAGTAAACGACTACCCGACGGCTTTTAATTTGTAATCAACATTCCAGACCCTTGTTTCTGGAAGCTCATCCCCTTCATCCCTTGTTTCTCGAATCTCCCCCCACCCTCCTCCCCCTTGTTTTTTTGGACCACCCGTTCCTAACCCATGTTTCTGGAACCCCCTCCCCTTGTTTATTAAAGCCAAGCCCCCCCCCCCCCCCCATTTCCTTGTTTTTTGGAGCCCCATTCCCTCCTCTCCAGTTTTCCATTATCATGTTATAAGCTATCATTAAACTACTCTGGTCCAATTTTCAGCTGTAGGAGTTTCAACATTCCTATCATTAACGACTTGCCCAACAGCAGGTTTCACTTACACAACCCTATACACATTATACACTACATTACCCCTGAAAGATTTATACAGCACCAGATCTAGGAAACTCTCCATTATCACTGTGTAACACCTTAAACTAACCCAATGGAACCAATCTTCTTCTGGGTGTATATCTAATGCATTAATTAAAACAAAACAGCAGGGTATGACAGTGATACTAGACTGCTAGCCATGAGATAGTGAAATATTTGTGCAGGCTAAAGTTATATCCCATATAACTGGATTATAAGGCTGGTAGATTTTAGGTTATCTAACCTGTAGAATATGGTTGTTAAAATTGATTTTATCAATGATACAGACTTAAAATTTCTAGACTACTGCTTTTCAATGGTATTATACAACCCTTCCCACACAACTGAAACCTCACATGTTCATAGGTCTAACAAGTAGATTTTCAAATTACTGATTATGATGATACATTGAACTAGATTAACAAACTCTATATAATTAACAATATTTCAAAATCCTATATAAAAAAATCCAATTTTAGAGATTCTAATTTATTTATTTACATGATCAAAATCAGATATCCCCCCCCCCCCCCCCCCCCCCCCCCCCCCCCTCTGAAAGCCAATGTTTATAAATTACCTACCTAGTATTAACAAAGCCACATGTAAACTGCTGCATTAATCACAATAACACAAGACTCAACAAGAAATGGTATCTTATAAAAAGTATCTGTTTGGCAATTGTAAGCTATGGCGAACCGCATGATGAGCTTACCGTGAGGCTAATTAACGACTGTAGAAATACACAAACAAGCTTTGTCTGAATTACACAACCTCTAGCAATAAACCACCCAATGTCTCGTGTATAGATATTATCTCAAATATTGAACATCTCTAGACAATACAACTTCAAAGCCCTTACTGCAATCTTTAAAGAGGTTTCCATGGCAATAGCAATTTCATCAGAATAACAAAGATGAATTGCATTTTGTAAGACAAACTGACTACCATAAAGAACAGAGTTGGACAGAATTTTAACAAATGCATGAGCATACCAACAAACTAAATAGAAGTTTTAGCTTTCATATGCAGATTTTACCACTATAAATTGTTAATTATGACCAGTAATAAGATACATAAGGAATGGTATCAATCAATTTAAATGGCTAAATGAGATGAGAATAATTAATTATAGGAATACTGTAATGCTAATTTCACATGTTCAGTCCGCTTTGCTGTTATATCCGATACAAATTGCTCCAGGAAAATTACAGCTTTTATACTATAGTGTGTTACAATGTACAGGGTACCAGGCAGTGACCGGAGGGTTTCATAAGATGTGTTACAATGTACAGGGTACCATACAGTGACAGGAGAGTTTCATCAGATGTGTTATATTGTACAGGGTACCAGGCAGTGACGGGAGAATTTCATCAGGTGTGTTAAATGTACAGGGTACCAGGCAGTGACAGGAGAGTTTCATCAGATGTGTTATATTGTACAGGGTACCAGGCGGTGACCGATGAGTTTCATCAGGTGTGTTAAATGTACAGGGTACCAGGCAGTGACAGGAGAGTTTCATCAGATGTGTTATATTGTACAGGGTACCAGGCGGTGACTGATGAGTTTCATCAGGTGTGTTATATTATACAGGGTACCAGGCAGTGACAGGAGGGTTTCATCAGGTGTGGTACATTGAACAGGGTACCAGGCGGTGACCGATAAGTTCCAGAATGTGTGTTTCATTGTATAGGGTACTAAACAGTGACTATAATGCTCTTGAAGCAGCTACTTGTTATAAAGGCCCTATTATTGTGTGATGATGAAGTAGAACAAATGCACAAACTTGTAATGATTCTTGAGGCTACAATAGTTGTTGCATTTTTCCTTATGAAAACCATGTGTAAAAGTCATAGAAAAGGTTTACCTTGGATTTCTTTATCAAAGAATGTTATTTTTTATCATAATCATTATAAATACTGCTATAGATATTCTTAAGTTCATGAACACAAGGGGATCAATGGGCCTGTATCGCTCACCTGGTTTTCATAGCTTTAATGATCCTGATGTCATTGAAGAGAAATCTAATATTATACTGGAAACATTCTAATTGGTCATCATACCAGGAGTAAAGCAACATCTTGGTAACATCAATATTTGTACAAATTTACACAATAGCAGATTTGTAGATATTTTGTAACTCAACCCTGTGTTGCATGCTCTAGCTAAGTATTGATTTTTTTCTTTGGTTGTACACCCAAAAAGTCCATTAGAGTGTTTCCGTCAAATTCAATAAGAATTGATTGATACATGTACAGGGCCCGAGCGTGAAACAAGGAGAATGAACAGACACAGCTAGAACCACTAGCGAAAAGCTAAAGCTTTGTTGGTTGTTAGCAAGACATTCACCTGCACCAATTGTAATGATTATCTTATTTTGTCTTCAAAACAACAAAAACAAATCCAACAAGTCTATGATAATCCAATTGTTACAAACTGTAGTCAGACTTTAAACTATACTTGTCTGCAAATAATTCCCACAGGTCCTTGTTTATTGTCTCAAGAATATAGGAAGTGCTTGCAATTAGCCCTGCCACCCAAATCTGACATCTTAAATACAAACTTTCAAAAGCATAGTATCTATAGGTATATATATAAGGTATACTGTGAAATGATGAAAAATTATCATGCTTTTCAAACGAGACCCAACTAATTACACATTTTTCCAGTACAACTATTATGCCAAATAAAGTATAAGTAAACTTTGGAATTCAGGAATAAATTATTTGATTTCAGCAATTGATTGGCCTTCATTTCTGCATCCTACTGGTCACAAAGCCATAGAAGCTTCACAAAAACGCTGCCTCATAGTAAGAATACGGTACATATATTCTAGATACCTGGGATGTAGAATACAGTACATATACTCTAGATACCCGAGATGTAAAATTCCACTAGCCAGACCCCAAGGACTACCATATTTTCAGCTTTGACTAGTGAAAACTACGGGCATACAAGCCCCAGACTTGTCTATGTTTTTAGGCAGATAGAGAAACACTTTAATTATATACTTTTCATGGGGGTGTCCAGACTAAAATACATTATAAAACCTTGAAATGCTTGGCAATAATCCTACCTAAATGTAAATCTGAATAACATGCAGTCATATGAGCCAAATTCATCATGTAGAATCTTCCAGTATATCATAGTTTTTCAAATAAATACTTACAGTTCAAGTTGACCATATTTGCAACATGAATCATTTAGAAAGTTTCATATAAATCACCAAAATCAATAGACATGTTGTAATTTACCTAAGAATGTTGGAATTGAACTGTAATCTGTCTTTCATATACAATGTAGTCGACAACAAATCAAACATACTAGCAGCCATATTTGATATGATGCCTTCTAATACCAGATTGTCAGAACATTTTTGCATGAAATTGAAGACACTTGGGGTTAGCAAATAAACAGTTAAAGAGAAACTGATAGACATGTATAATATAAAGGCCCATGGGCCTCAACATTCAATAGTTTCATTTCAGAGAATTTGAACCATTTTGACACTTGCCAGTCAGCCCCTGGGGTCAGTCAGGGCCAATATGTGCATATACCATATATACAATTGATCAACAATTTACTTGCATGAGTCTTTTTCAAATGTATTGCTGAAAACATTAAACCTACATTATTCATTTTTTTGAGAATTTTCAGAAATTTTGTGAGCTCCATGAAAATTATACGAGTACACAACTCTGGACTCTCGTATTTAATGATATCACTGATACCATCAAACAGCACCAAGTAAAGATTATCTTCTTCCCAGGGGGAAATGGAAGACCCTAGGGTCAGGAAATTTACAATATATATAAGCATCTTAAAGACCCATTACTTCTATGAAGAGTATTTGATTCTACCTTATTTGGGTATTATAAGAGGAAGATTTTTGAAACTTCAGTGATCAATTTGATAACTTTTTGTCCTGTCCTGTCCTTTAGGCCCCAAGCCTGGGCAATACATAATTTTGTTTGACCTTTAGACAGACAAAATTTTAGTGAAATTGGTTTATGGGTTTGTGTGACAAAGTTGAAAATGTAAATTTTCCCTAGACATCACAGACACACGAAGACAGACAAAAGGTGATTAGAATAGGTCACATGACTTCGTCAAGTGCTCTAAAAAGGAGTGTTTTTGGAATACGTTTTCTGTTTAATTTTTAAATTTACCAATTTTTGCATATTTGTTTGGCTAGCACAGTTTTAGTTTAGGCCAGTGGACTTTACACACCGCAGATACATGTGCTCAAGTCTACAGGTGTTACTATGAACAGGCACTTCCATATTCTAGCCTAGATTAAGATGTTTTATTGGGACAGCACACACATTAAAATAGCACTTGATTGGTCATCATCTCTTCATTATGACATCAGATCATCAAACCCAAAACATTGGATAGAAAACAGTGAAATCACATCATCTCGTGCTTGGGTAATGATCATTGAATGTAAGCACTGGTTAATACGTTTGCTCCAGTATCTATACTGTTAAAAACCGAAATAGATTACATGTTCAAGTATGGATATTGATATTCCAGTATTTTTCAAGCTTTAAGCTGGATAAGACCATATAGCTATGCAAGAGGAAAATTTCAGCCACAATCTTAGGATTATAATATGGAAGAAGATAACCAAATCTACATCAATGATCTATGACAATAATATTTCATAAATTAGTCCATTGACCTATTCACTGGTTTTCCTAATCACTGTAAATGTAAACTTTATTTATTTTACAACAATTGTGAAACAAGTTATATTAACTTATATTAATCACACTTGTTGGCACAGATTGAAGTGTGTGAGGGGACTTACTGTGGGAGAAAACCAGAAAACCTGGGGAAAACCTACATGGTCTGGCTAGTGACCCCCAGACGCTAAGGTGAAAGGCAGTTGTGTAACTTGTGTTACCACAGTGCCACCCACCTAATCACTAGCTGTTTGTGTATGTGATGTAAAAATCTTCAAATTATCTAACAGAAAAGAACTACAGCAATATCACAAAGGAGATGTGTTCGTCTGAGCAGCAACTTGGGTGATTACTAAGAAATAGATATATTTTTCACTTAAGAAATAATGATCTGCCCAAGAGAACTGGAGTTTTTGCATGAAAACAAATTTTCTATTTTAATAAGTAACAGTGACCTTGACCTTTGGACCTGAAAAGCAACCTCAAGCGAGCACTTTTGGAAAGAAAGATTTGCTTGAAGTTTGAGTTTGATCTCCCCAAAGGAACATGAATTATAGCATGGAAACAGATTTTCTATTTTTACTTTACTAATAGTGACCTAGACCTTTGACCTGAAAAGCAATCCCCAGCAAGCACTTTTGGTAACAGGGCTTTTTCTGGGGGCTTTTTGGGGCCATTAATGGGCCCCATTCCAAATTGGAATTATTTCATTTTAAAGCAAAATTCCCAAATTTTGCAGTTTACTCCTGCAAAAATCTTTCCCAAAAAGGCCCCATCCCAAACCAGTGAGAAAAAGCCTTGAGTAAGGAAGATCTGCATAAAGTCCCCCTTTAATGATAAAGACACAATTTAACCAATAAATGATGTCGGGTAAAGAGAAGTGTATGTGTATGTCACAAGTTTAGTTCTCAAATATTTTTGTCAACATACCTCACAGACATTGTAGTCGTCAGAGTCGAGACTGCTACACAATGACGGTAGAAGTTCAGTCCAGTTCCTCAACTCTCCTTTCGCCACAATGGTAGTGACAAGGATACCTATGGTGGCCCGGATTAGCGGCGAAGGATCCCCAATACTGTTGAGGCATTCCTGTTTAATGAAGTTTGTCACCTCCGGAGGAAACTTCTCAAAGTGGGCTCTCACATTATTCTTCAAAATCAAACCACTGAGCGAGCGGGTTGGATCATCTATAAAACAAAATCTTGTACTGATTATACAAATTTTGATACCATTATTGGATTGAAAGGCACAATTACTACTGATATTGGATTTCATGTTTTGTAAATTTGAAAATCTATTTTTACAAAAAAATGTAACCACCATCTTGTACTTCTAACGAGGCTCATAATTGAAATGACCACACAAATGATTTTATATATTAACTACTCATTTTGGTTCTCACTGTTCTAGTTCATGCATAATTAGTTGGGTAATTACTAGACATAATTAAGAACATTTTCATTAGGGCGTAGTGCTTCATGTATAATTACAAAACAGACTTAGCTAGGCTATTAACTGATGAGACTTTTGGATCTGACTGTTGAACATTTTTTTTGGTGTTGACTCACCTTCTGAGGTCAGCTTGGTCAGGACAAATATCAGGTAGTTGTTGAAGTCTGGGTACTTGTTTAATTCCTCAAGTTTCTGGTAGTATTGGTTAAGGCTAATTTTTTGTAACAAAAATAGTTTTTGGATTTTTACCCCTCAAAACCAAGTGTTTTATCCTGAATTTTCCAGGGTTGTCATATATTAAAAGAATTAAATGAGGATACAAAATTCTGAAAATCTATGAAACTAAATTTAGCATCCAGTGGGAGTATCCGACATCTATAGCTTAAATAATAATTAATTTTCTTCATCATAAAACAGTCTAAAATAATGACACGGCTGTCAGTATCTTGGCTATGTATAAAGTTTCTTCGGGTAACAAGCATACTGGGTATTGCTAAAGCAATGCATGTCCCCTACTGGCCCCCGTTAAAAATAGTAAGTGACCTTGACCCAAAAAATTGATCTGTAGCTATATATAGCTACTCATACTGAAGTTACAATACAATGATACATACTGACTTTCATCAACATACCTTTGAGCATGGTTTAGGAAAGTGCAAAAACCTGAGTGGACGGAAATACAGATGGACAGACGGAGAAAAAAAAAAAATCTGTCAGGTTTCACCGGATAAAAAGGATTGGGAACTATATTGAGAGACACAGGTATCATAAATAAAGATACACATCCATCGGTGAAGCTATTTGTGATCTGGTAAACAGGATTTGAAGTTAATAATTTACATTCAAGTGATAAAACAGTTCTATATCTCCAAGGTTTATATGATTGTATTGATCCTGCTATGAATTATTTGGTAGTCAATCTCACACGCCAGTGAGTGGTGCTGCAGTTACTCAAAAACATTCCTAGTCCTACAAGGCTGAGATCAAATATTAATGCTTCCTGGAACAGACAATAAAGAAAATTTCCCGGTCATTGGTCTCACACATAATTTTATTTGTATGGTCATGTGATATAGGCTATAGGAAATGCTTTAACAAGAGGCATTATAGTCCTGTATCACCAAAATACTCAATGGGTCAACCAGTTAATTGCAAGGCCAATTGCAGTCATTAAATTTATGGATTTATGGTGGATTGTTTATAATTACTGTCTAAAATAATTTTTCCCCCTCAAATATTAAAAACACATAATTAGTGTATGGAAGTATATATGAAAATTCCTTAGACAATTGGTCTACAAAAAATTGAAATCCCATAGCCCAAGTCATTTTTCCATGACCCATTTTGTAAACACATATTGCTGAAAGTAGCATACCTAGTCTATTATACGAAAATGCTTGCATCTTCCAGTTCATACTCGCTCAAATGTTTGAAGCCAATAAAGCACTGTTCTCTGTAAAAACATCTTGATTCTAAGCTCTTATTTCATATGGTCATTTGTCAGAAAATATAGGAATGTTGTTTACATGAATCATAATGTATGTCAGGATTTGAACTTTTCATAGCCAACCGGGCCAACACATAGAAATTTTACATAGACCGACTAGGTTTTCTATAGCATCGGGCCTTTACTTTCGAACACTGCATATTACAACAACCAGTACGGGACTTTAACCCAGGACCTCCAAACTCTTGACAGAGGCTCTATTTAGCTACCTGGCTACTGGCGTTGAGCCCAGTCTAACTTCACTACT
>NW_022981187.1:0-10313 GCF_902652985.1 Pecten maximus
GCAATACATTGAGACAGAAAAAAATCAATGAAATCATTTCCACTTTGAATTTTTGATTTTTTTTTTATAAGGGGAGGTAATTATCGGGTCTTTATGACGTCATGATTTATCTAAATCAATATAGTGTGATATGTCCTAAAAGGTGCACTATCTGTGCTTATTCTAATGTATATATAGTTGTTCTATCTGAAAGACTTTATTTTTTATTCCGAAAATTTTACACCTACCCCCCCATATTTTCTTTAAATGATTTGTATTCAAGTAAGGTATAAAAAAGGTGAAAAAATAACTTTTCCCTTTCGGTGATGGCTTTAGACTTTTTAAATATTAAGCAAGACATGTTACAGATAATAGAAACTCAAAAATAAATTCTTTTGCAATTAGTTTGAGGTTAGCCATATTTTTACTATAAAATGACTGGACTAGATTACCTGTACCGATCGATCGATGAAACGTCCAACACCGCGCGCGACCTCGTGTATCGTACGGTAGAAATACGTGTTCTTGCAAACGGGAAATATTACTGGAAGCAACATTTATTGCTCTCGGATTTGGACATTATTCTTTACCCCAGATCAATCGTTATCTATTGTCATTACGCCTGTAATTAATCACAACCCACCTATTCCGTTTACTTGCTCCGAGATCGACTGATATTGTCGTGATATTTGATGTACTTGTTTTCGGTAATACGGCGGTGGTGTTGTCAAAAAAATACCCATGTTATGATTTACCCCGTATAATGTGAAGTTTTCATATGAGAAAGTGTATTGAAGCAATAAACCGGTTACGTTTGACTACTGTACATCGTATTTTGTTATTTATTTATAATACTTGACCCGGGCGGGATCCATATGTAATCACTGTGTATTAACTGTGTCAATCTTCCTGTTTCAGATATCCATAACTGAGAAGTATCGCCGTTGCTGTTACGTGTTCAAGAAACCGTCAACACATGTGATGATTGATAAACATGTTTAATGATACAATTAAATTGTTATATCGCCAGTATATTGCATTTTGTTATTTATACTTACCCGGGACGTATCGGAGATGACGTACAGTAGCAAGTAAAGTATTCAACGTTTATATTAACTGTTTCAATCTTCTTTTTCAGGTATTCCATGACCCAGGTAGAATGACGTTGTTCATCATATTTTCAAGTGGGTTCGAGAATAGAAACGTACATCTCATTAATCAATAAAATAGTTATCAGCAGTATATCTATATGCAGTTATATTCATTAGCTTACCTGGAGCAGATCGACGATCCTATCCATTAACGGGTGTCTTCAGGTAAGATATATCCTATCACGACACACTGCGTTTAACAGCTATTAAAGCAAAACCCTTCCATTTGTTGTATATGTTATCAAACAATATATATACAAAGAAATAAGTGTCCAACTACTAACCCGGATATTTTGTATCCAATGTATTTAATCGTACCATGGAATTTGTAAGATGGGCGGTCGTGTCTCTTTGTCGACCTGTGTAAACCCCATGGGGACTTGTATTTAATTGTCAACGCAACACTTTTTATATAGAATATCAAGATTTGGTGTTGGCAAAAGGGATTCGGGACAACGTTTATCACAACTTTGAATTATTCGAATTTGACACAACAACCTGTTTTTAGGAAGTCGTTCCAAAGTACGAGCTTCAGTGTTGAAATAACCTTCCCAAATATAAGTACAAATAGAACAGTTACATACTTGATTTTCATTATACTCTCAAGCAGAAGAAAATTCAGACGTTTAAACATATTTCAAATATGAACCTCGAGTATTGATAGAATTTCGAACCCCCGCGCATCATGTTATGGAAGGCGGCCATTACAGAAACTATGTGTGGAATTTATGTCAATTTTCAGAGTCGCCAAAATTCACGTTCCCAACAACATTTGCCACTGAACATATCTCATATATTTCATTATATCCCCAAGCAGAAGAAAACTCATACGTTTTAAGAAATTTCAAATATGAACCTTGAGTATTGATAGAATTTCGAATCCCTGCTCATCATGTTATGGAAGGCGGCCATTACAGAAACTGTAATGTGTGGACGTAATTATCCAAATTATAGATACCGACTCGGTAATTGAGATATTGTTTTTATATATATAAACATTTGCAATAAATATATAATAGTTGTTTTTATTGCATAAATTCGAGTGCTGGATGTTTTTCGAGTGTTTTTGGTGGTCCTGAAAAGGGCCGTCATTATAGTGTAGCTATAGACGAATCAAAGCGACTGACTTCTATCTTCCTTCCATTGTTACTGCAGTATCCGCTGTTGGAGAAGGCAAATTCCATCTTATAGAGTCAGGTGTGTGCCATCCTTGCGCTGAACCGAGTCTGTGGAAGCAAGTTTGGTCCGTGCACCCAGATCATATCGTGGTGCATTTTCTTCAAAACTCAGTTAATGAGTGATAACCCGTTTGTTGTAGGTCCGATCATGACGTGGAAACATACTTGGTTAACTCTCTGGGCAATCAAAACGTCATAGATTCGAATGGTGGTTGTTTTGATTTCAGCCGATGTACTGTCCATTACATCATTCTCTCCGGCCTGGATGAAGACTGCCCGGTACTTGGACAGGTCTTTTGTCGGTGTGGGTGTGGTGCGAAAGTAATCAATGCTTTTGTTATATTATGTATATTCACATGTCTACGGATGAGCCGAAAGGCTTAAAGTAATAAAGAACTTAACTTTGGTGACATGTATTTTGATAATAACTTTGACATGTTTTTATAATATCGATATCCACGGCTATTAATTACTCTAAGTAAACCAATACAGATTCGTCTGCATAATGTCTGTACAGAGAGACTGAAGTGTCATGTGATCTGTTTTATTCATGAAACCGATAATATTGTGCACAGGTGAGATACCCAGGTAAACTGGCCAATGCACAAATCATAGGCAAGTCAGGCATGACAACGACTAATTAATCAACGCCCCAGGACACCGCTAGGTCAGCAGGTCAACTGGACACTTCCCAGGTAAACAGGTATTTACGAAATTCACTGAGTTCGGTATACTGCCGCTAATTATATTCTAATTAATGCCCCGGGGATGAGGTCTTCGGTGAAAAGCTTGTGCCTGACGGGGTCAGTTAACTTTTGGTGTGTCGACCCACTTTTCGTGAGGTAGCCTACACACATGTTGTGCACATGTTTCAGTAGCAGCACTGCTGTAATGCTACGAGATCAATTCTTCTGACGATCAGGCTTATAGATATATGACCAATTGACTGTTTTATTTAATATGTTCACTGACAAAACATCGTGTGCGCTGCTTTCAGATTTTAGAATTTCAGATTATAATAGACCATCGGTCTTTGTTTGATTGATTGATGCACAGGTTTAACGGAGTAACTGAAATGGTGGCCTGCAGTATAGACGACAGTGTGGACAGTAGCAACACAGACCAGTCTGAAGATTCAAATTCAACTTCATTTATTCTCTTTTCACATATGATCTGGATACGAGGTTTAGGGTTGATGAATTTGGTGAATATTGCTGACAAGAAGTTGGAATCCAACAATATCAATTTGAGCTATTTAAATAAAATAATGTGTCATTTTAAAATACAACAGTTCTGGATATTCTGGTTTGTGAGACGATACACACATACTGTAAACTTATGCATTATAATCTATGCAAAACCCGCTTTTAGTCATGAAGGTCACTTAATTCAGAAAGTTATATTTTATATAGATTCATCATGATCTACAATAGACTAGTATCTCTTCCGTATGAAAACCAGTGTTTTTCATACCTGGGCACTGTTTTTTCACGCACAGGTTCTTTTAATGAAGCTAAAAATTACAATGTTAAAAAAGCAACAATTGCTATGTATGATGTTTTAAAGAAAGGAAGGTTATATAACCTATCTGTTCAGTGTATATATGATCTGTATGATAAAATTGTAAAACCTATATTGTTATACGGATGTGAGATTTGGGGTTTTACAAATCTACAAGTCATTGAGAGAGCGCACTTAAAGTTTTGTAAGTTATTATTAGGGGTCAAACGAAGTACACCAACGTCTATGGTTTATGGTGAACTTGGAGCTTATCCTTTGAATATCTCAGTTAAGACGAGAATGTTGACCTATTGGTCTCAATTGATTAATTCAAAAGAAAACAAACTAAATGTAATAACTTATAAACTGTTATGTCTAAACCAATACCGTAATAATAATGTTCCCTATATACGTTATATACAACAATTATTAGATGAATGTGGTATTAGCTATGTGTGGAATATCCAGTATATCCAGGAATTAGATACTTCTTGGATAAAGTCATATGTAAAACAAACACTCCATGATCAGTTTATACAGCAGTGGGATAATGATGTATTTAATTCTTCTAAGTCTGGTTGTTACAGAATTTTTAAAAACAAATTTGGTTTTGAATGCTATCTAGACGTTCTTACAGATAAAGAAAGAAATACTTTTTGTAAGTTCAGAACTACAAATCATAGACTGATTATTGAAACTGGAAGGTGGAATAATATTGAACGCCACGAAAGAATATGTACTTTTTGTAATAGTCAACAAATAGGAGATGAATTCCATTATCTGCTAGAATGCCAGTCATTAGCTGCGCATAGAAAATTATATCTAAATAAATATTATTATACAAGGCCGAACATATTAAAATTTAGAGATCTTATGAACTCAAACCACGTAAATACATTGAAAAAACTCTGTAAATTCATTAGTATTATCTTTAGCAATGTGTCCTCCATAGCATGATGTTACACATCATGTTCATCTTGACTTGATCTTTTTTTTTTTTTTTTTTTTTTTTTTTGTCGTTTTGTTGATTAGAAATTATATAAAATGGTATCATGCGTAACGATATGGTTAAATATCAGATGTTTTGATAAACTAATTGATACAGTCTGCGTGTGCATACTTTATACACTGGCTGAACAACTGTATATAACTTTTGTATTGTGTAAATATGTTTTCTCTGTACTGTTATGTATGGTTAAAGAGAAATAAATTGAATTGAATTGAATTGAATTGAGCCTACAACTTGCTTATAATCATACAGATCTTATCCCTTATGTTACATGTCATGGTCCCAGGGATTACCGACGATTAAATGCTTGAGAAAGATATAATTTATATACGATCGTTGAAAGTGAAATTATATAAAAGTGCTTAGCAACAATTATAATAGTATTGGTCGATACTTACAGGTACATATCACAGAGACTTATTAAAACCATAATTTTAGTTCCGTTTTTTTATGTGATAAAAAACATACAATTTAGTTCATCGTGACTAATCATAATTAATACTAAAATTATTAAACTCGCAATGGGTAAAGTGTATTTTTTTCTTTTATTTCGTTTTTTTTTTTTCATTTATTTATCTTTCTTTTCTTTTAGTAATTGTGTAATTATCGTGAAGTGATTGAGATCCTTGTGTTTTACTTTCCATTCGTGTGTCGCAAGTCATGTCTTTTAAAACAGGAATTAGAAAAAATATACCAGCATGTGCGGAGAATTACGAATCCTCAAGTTTGGGTTGGTTAGTATACCGCTAAACAATTACCAGGTGAGAAATTACGGTCCACAAGCTTATAACACCTGTCACTGCACCACAGGTGTCTGTGATTTCTGGCGTTCAGGTTCTAATCGGCACATGCCGATAATTACTTGTGAGTTCACACGTTAGGTTTCCATGCACTTCATAAAAGTTCCGAAGATATATTTTTGGAATTCAGTGAGTTTCGTTTTTCCTACAAGCAAAACAAATTCGTATCTCAAAGGTTTGCCTATAGAATAATTAACCAAATTTGGCTCATTCACATAACCACGATGTTGAAAATTTACTCTATGAATCCTGTCTGGGATTACTAATTTTTCATGAACAAGTGTTACAACGACCCGTTGAAATAGAAAATTATTCAATTTTTAATGTTAATGACCCGTAATCATAGAAAATTAGCAAGAGGATACACGTTGAATTTGGCCCGTTATAAAAGAAAATTAGTAAGATGTTACATGTTGTATACGGCTCGTTATAATAAACAAAATAGTAAGATGTTACATGTGATATATGGCCTGTTATAATAGAAAATTATATGTCCCTGGTTTCGGTAGCACTTTTATATGGGGATAACATATGTGTGAGTTTGTACTTATCCCGATTCATCTCATCTCAACACCTTTACCAAAAGTGGTATACAGAGAAAGAAAATACGATAACAATACAAACTATATAAAAAAAATAACAGCGTTCTTCCTTTGGATTTCCTTAGATATACAGCAATTATCATCATTAAGAGTTACTTTTCTCCGTTTCACTCCGAAAGTGCCAGTCTTCTTTCACACCTGTCCAGTCACCCATTGTTAATTACATGGACACATGTGGTTACTGTTTTCTTTGAGATTATCATTTTAAACAGTGAAGTGTATCCCCTAACCGAACTTCCCACTGCGCGAGTTCTTCTAGAAGACCTGTAAAATGCATGTACCATAACCTATATGTTACCAGAAACACGGACACAAACACACATCAGTGACGACTGACCGAGTTTGGCTGGGTGGACCCGGTCAGACGCTGGAGCGGTCACCTGTACCCTATACCGTAACCTGTATGTTACACGAGTAAACACACTTACCTTTGCAGAATATCACGCCCGTATGTCTGTAAGGCCATTGTAATACATTAATGTTATAAGCAGAGTTGTTAGTTTAATTGCAAAATATCCTCTGCAGAGTTATTAATTTAATTGCAAAATATCTTCGTCCTTGTTGTATATCTTGCAACAATACACGAATCATCGTTAATCATTTCTTAATTATTAGATACAACTAATAGCGTCAATAGCTTTTAATTATTGAACATATAGACAAAGATAGAGTCAGTGTAAACAATATCCTCTAATTTTTTCACATCTGGATGCTGTATTCACGGAAAGTTTTTATCTTTTTTTTTTAATTGCTATATGATTGATTTGAAAATTTATATTTTCATTTTATTAACATTGAGAAAGAGCAATCGTTAGCGGCATGGTAACAATCACAATAGATACAAAGTACATTTGTTCATTTTGTATATAAAATCCAGCAGAAGATTTAGGCAGTGAAATGGTATACATCGTCCATATTTTCAAACTATCGCGCAATAGAATAAATTATTGATGCAACAAGAGTTATATTCATTGTACTTGATATATTTTCTGAAACGTTATCGTTCCTCAGTAAAGGTACAGTCCATATCCTGTTCAGTCTTGAAGCGATATTTGTTGTATTTTGTCTTGTCTGTATGAAAGAATAAAAGTTTACACTAAATGAAAGGTGGAAAATGCATAAAAAAAGAAAATTACACTTCTGGCACGGTGCTAGTAAATGTATATGTATGTTTCATAGAAGCTCGTACCCTAAATTGGCGGAATCGTACCTAAATTTGGCGGACTCGTACCGAGAGAAATAGGCGAAGTCGTACCCATCTTACAAAAATTATTCAAATGAAATTGACGTCCTTTTAATGAAAAATTGTATAGAATTAAATACTATATCGGTGTCCAGTTACTTTTACACGCCAAGGAATTCGTTCATTAATATGTGGGTTTTTTTCTGCAACATACAAATTGTACTTATATCTAACATCGTGCAACATTTTATTGCAATCGGACGATTGTATATCGATGTATTTTGATACTGAATCCAGCCTTGGAGATCACTTCACTGTCCGTGGGATATGTTAATTACAGAATTTCAAATCTGAAACCTGAAAAAAAAATACTTACAAACACTCATTATTCATCATAACCATGAATACATACATACAATTTCTAAGTGATCAATTAATGCATTAAAATTGAATGTAACAATCATTGAGACAAGTGATCATCTGACATGACAGATCATCTATCCGTGACTCCGCCCACCTGCGGTGTTGTCTAATTGGATTAGTTTATATAACTTTGGCGCCTGTCTACCTGTCAACTAACCCGCGTCTCCGCCTACTTGTGTTCATTGGAAGACGGTGACAGGTGACGAAATCTGTCAATAGGCGGAGTCACGTAACTAGCAAATTAAGTGTCGTGCTGTTTGTCCCACATCATCAGTTTGCTTATTTCTATTCTAATATAAAATATCCTGTTGCTATCAGAAACATAAAAAATAAAGTAAATTTAATACCAAATGTTATATTCTCCATCTTGTACTGCTGCAACAACACGTGTACAAAAATGACCGTTTGTTGCCCGAGTGAAACTACGTAATACGTACGATTTGCTTTTTGAAATATTAGTTCTATAGATTTGAGTTGTGCATTTTCATTTTCATTTTTTTTTTTTTTTTTGCATTTCGTGAAAAGAAGTCGGCCCTGAAAAGGGCCGTTTTGAGAGGTATTGGTCGTTTACTGTCGGAACAATGCGGTAGGGTAGAGTTTATCTAGATCCCAAGAAGATGGTTCTAATCACACTGGTATCAGTTCAATAAGGTCGGATACAAAATAAAATCAGCGGCCTTTTTATGTTAGATATCAGGAACTTAAGATTTTTAATTGCTCTGTCCGTGGTTACACAAATGTAGGAGTATGGTATCACGGTCCCTGCATTTACAAACGACACGAATTATCACCATTTATTTCAGTAAATATTAATCGACCTTTTTTTATTATTTAATACGGATCTCGTGTCATGACACATAATTAGTTTACAGGCTCTTACTTTGAAATACTGCAATACAATTTGACAGGCTATATTTTTATCGGACATAAAAGGGTCTAAGAAATAATTAATATATCAAACTAGTTTTAAAGTTGTGAATTCGTCATTTTTAACGCGCGGACCCCTTGTACATTTTTTTTTACAAAAAAAAAACAAAACAACGTGCACACATGGGATTACTGATAGCAAATATATTGTTTGATAACATATACAACAAATGAAAGGGTTTTGCTTTAATAGCTGTTAAACGCAGTGTGTCGTGATAGGATATATCTTACCTGAAGACACCCGTTAATGGATAGGATCGTCGATCTGCTCCAGGTAAGCTAATGAATATAACTGCATATAGATATACTGCTGATGACTATTTTATTGATAAATGAGATGTAGGTTTCTATCCTCGAACCCACTTGAAAATATAATGAACAACGTCATTCTACCTGGGTCATGGAATACCTGAAAAAGTAGATTGAAACAGTTAATATAAACGTTGAATACTTTACTTGCTACTGTACGTCATCTCCGATACGTCCCGGGGTAAGTATAAATAACAAAATGCAATATACTGGCGATATACCAATTTAATTGTATCATTAAACATGTTTATCAATCATCACATGTGTTGACGGTTTCTTGAACAGGTAATACAGCAACGGCGATACTTCTCAGTTATGGATATCTGAAACAGGAAGATTGACACAGTTAATACACAGTGATTACATATGGATCCCACCCGGGTCAAGTATTATAAATAAATAACAAAATACGATGTACAGTAGTCAACGTAACCGGTTTATTGCTTCAATACACTTTCTCATATGAACACTTCACATTATACGGGGTAAATCATAACATGGGTATTTTTTTGACAACACCACCGCCGTATTACCGAAAACAAGTACGTCAAATATCACGACAATATCAGTCGATCTCGGAGCAAGTAAACGGAATAGGTGGGTTGTGATTAATTACAGGCGTAATGACAATAGATAACGATTGATCTGGGGTAAAGAATAATGTCCAAATCCGAGAGCAATAAATGTTGCTTCCAGTAATATTTCCCGTTTGCAAGAACACGTATTTCTACCGTACGATACACGAGGTCGCGCGCGGTGTTGGACGTACATCGATCGATCGGTACAGGTAATCCTATACTACTTGTCGAGTGCGCTGATGCGTAACGATCCACGGCACTCTGAATTTAAAAACGGCATACTGAATTTAAAAACGGCACACTGAGAATACTCAATTACACTTAAAATACTCACGCCACGTTGAAAACGCTCACTTTCACTGAAAAATTCAAACTCGCGCGAGTAAATTCAAGGTTTTAGGGTTACCAGTGTCTATTGAAGATTTATTTACTACTATGAGAAACAAAATTGACGTTGTTAAAACCGATGTCCTAACGTCAGGATCAGATTATCCACAATTCATAAAAGGGTATACATAAAAGAAAAGAAAAATACTTTACTGGCTTCAGGTAACAAAGTTGACCCGACAAATCTTAATCATATACTTGTGTCAATATTGACAATGGTCAGTTCCATTTCATTTACATGTTCATTCCAGAGGCCTAGGCAGTAGTTTGACTACCAACCAAGGGCA
>NW_022981188.1:0-10316 GCF_902652985.1 Pecten maximus
AGTATGACATAATGGTACAGCCACACGATCAGAAAATTCAAAGAGGACAACTTGAGATAGAACAGTATTCATGTATCAGGGTGTCCTCAGTGTAAATCTTTAATCGATACTGTTTATTTAGTCGTTAGATATCATAAACTGTCATGAAATATCCGCTTTGATATTCAATATAAAATTTTGTATATAAAAGCCATATAATAGGGTTTCAGACAAGGTTGTTACTCATTTCCCCTTTTCTTTCAATTTACAACCACATTCAGGCGGCGATATGAGAACGTTCCACCACATGGAATTAGCTGATTTTTGGTACACATATGAAACAAGTTAAGCTCTATCCGATTTTGTGATGGAAATTTGCATCCAAAACTATATAATGGGAGAAAATTGCAATTTTATGGCATTTTTCTTCATAATTGTGTGTCTGCAAGTGCATTTTCATCCGAAAAAATTTTGTTTTATGTTTATGAATAACACACGATGTTTTGGAAATATTTATCAAAAGAAATTTATACTATGTTGCGAATTACAATTTCGAGATAACCTTCTTTTATATACAACCTTATGTCTTTGATGCTCAAAATGACAACTGTATAAAATACATTTTCACTGACATTATGAAATCTGGGTGTCGGAAAGGTGTAAAATTATTCTTCAGAAAAGAAAAAAACTGTAGTTGAGCTAGATAAAAATTATACGGGGGCAGGCTCCTATGGAGAATTAACATTACTGGAAACAGGCCCTTGATACTCAGTTGATAACATTGCCAGTGTTGTTTTCACTTTTTCTGTCCGAGATATACGTCAAGTAGAGGTCGTTTATGCGCTTGACATCAGAGGCAGTATACGAAGCCAGTTGCAAGCGTGTAATCAACCATGACCGACCTGCTACAAAACCATCACCACACGTCCTCAGCTTAATTAGTTTTAATTAATTGTTATTTATCGGGGTATTGTCACCCTTGCAGTCAGTAATGTGTCAGAATTTCGTTACGGTCTGTGAGTAGATCAGTTAACTGACCAATGCCCCACACATATGTCTTTCACCAGCCAGCAAGCGTTACCTGTCATAGGCCTAAGTGAATCTAACAAGATAAATAGGGGCTCCATACGGGGTTATCAAGACATATTCTCCAAAATCGGGAGAATACACTATGTTTTATCTATACGATCGGTAGACGGGGCAGGGAGTCTGGAATCGGGAAAGTTGGCAAGTATGTAATTGGGCCTAATTAGCCATGTATATATCATGTACAGATACCACTAATGATCATATACCTGCCTGAAAGTCACAAAATCATTTCAATTGTGGGAATAAGGATTAATAATTTTGTTTGTACAAACAGCATAGATGGGACCACTCCAATTTGCAAGCTGACTAGGTCTGTCACAGTATAATGTTAACAAGCTGACTAGGCCTGTCACAGTATAATGTTAACAAGCTGACTAGGTCTGTCACAGTATAATGTTAACAAGCTGACTAGACCTGTCACAGTATAATGTTAACAAGCTGACTAGGCCTGTCACAGTATAATGTTAACAAGCTGACTAGGCCTGTCACAGTATAATGTTAACAAGCTGACTAGACCTGTCGCGGTATAATGTTAACAAGCTGACTAGGCCTGTCACAGTATAATGTTAGCAAGCTGACTAGATCTGTCACAGTATAATGTAAACAAGCTGACTAGGCCTGTCACTGTATAATGTTAACAAGCTGACTAAAACCTGTCACAGTATTATGTAAACAAGCTGACTAGACCTGTCACAGTATAATGTAAACAAGCTGACTAGGCCTGTCACAGTATTATGTAAACAAGCTGACTAGACCTGTCACAGTATTATGTAAACAAGCTGACTAGACCTGTCACAGTATTATGTAAACAAGCTGACTAGACCTGTCACAGTATTATGTAAACAAGCTGACTAGGCCTGTCACTGTATAATGTTAACAAGCTGACTAGACCTGTCACAGTATAATGTAAACAAGCTGACTAGACCTGTCACAGTATAATGTTAACAACCTGACTAGACCTGTCACAGTATAATGTTAACAAGCTGACTAGGCCTGTCGCGGTATAATGTTAACAAGCTGACTAGGCCTGTCGCGGTATAATGTTAACAAGCTGACTAGGCCTGTCACAGTATAATGTTAACAAGCTGACTAGGCCTGTCACAGTATAATGTTAACAACCTGACTATGCCTGTCACAGTATAATGTTAACAAGCTGACTAGACCTGTCACAGTATAATGTAAACAAGCTGACTAGACCTGTCACAGTATAATGTAAACAAGCTGACTAGACCTGCCACAGTATAATGATAACAAGCTGACTAGACCTGTCACAGTATAATGTAAACAAGCTGACTAGACCTGTCACAGTATATGTAACAAGCTGACTAGACTGTCACAGTATAATGATAAAAGCTGACTAGACCTGTCGCAGTATAATGATAACAAGCTGATAGACCCGTCACAGTATAATGTTAACAAGCTGACTAGACCTGTCGCAGTATAATGATAACAAGCTGACTAGACCTGTCACAGTATAATGTTAACAAGCTGACTAGACCTGTCACGGTATAATGTTAACAAGCTGACTAGACCTGTCACAGTATAATGTTAGCAAGCTGACTAGACCTGTCACAGTATAATGTTAACAAGCTGACTAGACCTGTCACAGTATAATGTAAACAAGCTGACTAGGCCTGTCACAGTATAATGTTAACAAGCTGACTAGGCCTGTCGCGGTATAATGTTAACAAGTGACTAGACCTGTCGCAGTATAATGTTAACAAGCTGACTAGGCCTGTCACAGTATAATGTTAACAAGCTGACTAGGTCTGTCACAGTATAATGTTAACAAACTGACTAGGCCTGTCACAGTATAATGTTAACAAACTGACTAGGCCTGTCACAATATAATGTTAACAAACTGACTAGGCCTGTCACAGTATAATGTTAACAAACTGACTAGACCTGTCACAGTATAATGTTAACAAGCTGACTAGACCTGTCGCGGTATAATGTTAACAAGCTGACTAGACCTGTCACAGTATAATGTAAACAAGCTGACTAGACCTGTCACAGTATAATGTTAACAACCTGACTAGACCTGTCACAGTATAATGCTAACAAGCTGACTAGGCCTGTCACAGTATAATGTTAACAAGCTGACTAGGCCTGTCACAGTATAATGTTAACAAGCTGACTAGGCCTGTCACAGTATAATGTTAACAAGCTGACTAGACCTGTCACAGTATAATGTTAACAAGCTGACTAGGCCTGTCACAGTATAATGTTAACAAGCTGACTAGACCTATTGCGGTATAATGTTAACAAGCTGACTAGACCTGTCACAGTATAATGTTAACAAGCTGACTAGGCCTGTCACAGTATAATGTTAACAAGCTGACTAGGCCTGTCACAGTATAATGTTAACAAACTGACTAGGCCTGTCACAGTATAATGTTAACAAGCTGACTAGACCTGTCACGGTATAATGTTAACAAGCTGACTAGACCTGTCACAGTATAATGTAAAACAGCTGACTAGGCCTGTCACAGTATAATGTTTGCAAGCTGACTAGACCTGTCACAGTATAATGTTAGCAAGCTGACTAGACCTGTCACAGTATAATGTTAACAAGCTGACTAGACCTGTCATAGTATAATGTTAACAAGCTACTAGACCTGTCACAGTATAATGTAAACAAGCTGATAGACCTGTCACAGTATAATGTTAACAAGCTGACTAGGTCTGTCACAGTATAATATTAGCAAGCTGACTAGGCCTGTCACAGTATAATGTTAACAAGCTGACTAGGCCTGTCACAGTTAATGTTGACAAGCTGACTAGACCTGTCATAGTATAATGTAACAAGCTGACTAGACTATTGCGTATAATGTTAACAAGCTGACTAGACCTGTCACAGTATAATGTTAACAAGCTGACTAGGCCTGTCACAGTATAATGTTAACAAGCTGACTAGACCTGTCACAGTATAATGTTAACAAGCTGACTAGACCTATTGCGGTATAATGTTAACAAGCTGACTAGACCTGTCACAGTATAATGTTAACAAGCTAACTAGACCTATTGCGGTATAATGTTAACAAGCTGACTAGACCTGTCATAGTATAATGTTAACAAGCCACTATTGCGGTATAATGTAACAGCTACTAGACCTGTCATAGTATAATGTTACAAGCTGACTAGACCTTTGCGTATAATGTTAACAAGCTGACTAGACCTGTCACAGTATAATGTTAACAAGCTGACTAGACCTGTCACAGTATAATGTTAACAACCTGACTAGACCTGTCACAGTATAATGTTAACAAGCTGACTAGGTCTGTCACAGTATAATGTTAACAAGCTGACTAGACCTGTCACAGTATAATGTTAACAAGCTGACTAGACCTGTCACAGTATAATGTTAACAAGCTGACTAGACCTGTCACAGTATATGTAACAACCTGACTAGACTGTCACAGTATAATGTTAACAACTGACTAGACCTGTCACAGTATAATGTTAACAAGCTGACTAGGCCTGTCACAGTATAATGTAAACAAGCTGACTAGACCTGTCACAGTATAATGTTAACAAGCTGACTAGACCTGTCGCAGTATTTAATGTTAACAAGCTGACTAGACCTGTCACAGTATTATGTAAACAACCTGACTAGACCTGTCACAGTATAATGTTAACAACTGACTAGGCCTGTCACAGTATAATGTTAACAAGCTGACTAGGCCTGTCACAGTATAATGTTAACAAGCTGACTAGACCTGTCACAGATATAATGTAACAAGCTGACTAGACCTGTCACAGTATAATGTTAACAAGCTGACTAGACCTGTCGCAGTATAATGTTAACAAGCTGACTAGACTTCACAGTATAATGTAAACAATCTGACAATTCAATGTGCCAATCTGACCGGGGATTCCAATTAAATGTTGTAATGTAGCTTTGATAGCTTACAAATCTGACCGGGGAGTCCAATTAAATGTTGTAATGTACAGACCCGTGTACGTTCGCTGTTCCGTCTTAAACGCAAACGCTACGGGAAATGGTACGGTAATGCTAACGGAAGTGCTACGGAAATGGTACGGTAATGCTACGGAAATGGTACGGTAATGCTACGGAAATGGTACGGAAATGGTACGGTAATGGCTACGGAAGTGCTACGGTAATGCTACGGTAATGCTACGGAAGTGCTACGGTGACGCTCACAAAAAATCGACCGTTTCTGAATAAATTATCTGGTTCTTATAAAAGCGGATCCTAGACGAAGCGAAAATCGTAGAAACGACAGTGAAAGGTGTCTGATGGAGTGAATGTTGTATCGGGAAGTGGAAGAACGTTTTATCAAACTGTACTACTATAGAAAAACCTCAGTTTGCTAGAATTTGTACAACTTTTAGAACCGGAAATATTAAAGTCATAATTTATTATTCTCGGCAACAAAGACAATAGTATTTAATTTTAAAATAAAATCACTCTCTACACTAGCGCTGCGGTCGCGTATGTGTTGTCTCTGTGTGTCCGAACTTTATCGTTTTGTTTTTATGTATTATCTATATTTTCACTGCATTTATCACCACATTTAATATGTACTGATAACCCTAAGGTTTAAGTAATAAACTAATTGAATTGTTAAACTTGTATCAAAGTGTTAATTTAGGTACAGGTAAACAGATCAAGAATTCTGAACACAGATTGACCAGGCTATTAATAGACCCGCCTAGGGCTAATTGTAAAAAGGAGAAACTGACCAGGTGTGGTTATGACTTACACACCTGAGCCCGGTGACTCCTAATCAAGTGTATATCCATGCCATCAGGTGAAGTTGATGGTGGTGGGGAGGGGGAATTAGTACCCATGGCAACAAGTAAGGGGGACAATTAAGTCAAGTACATGTACATGCCTGGCAAGTCTATGTATAACAATCACTGGTAATATTATGGTGTGTAAGCATTGACGATTTTGTTTAAAAGTCTGATGTCGGATCAAAGGAAATTCTGGCTGCATGGGGAGGGATAAAAACTAAAAACAAAACATCAATAATTATATACTTAAGACTATACAATGTACATGTGCAATCAGATACGTGTATATCACCAGAGACATATATATATGTCTCTGATATATCACACGTCTGCAATGGAGCAGACTCTGTATGTTTACGTGAAAATGGATAACACTCTGAAAATATTATTAATGGACTACAACTACAGTTGAGTGACAATCAGTTAACCTTTGCACCCTAGGAGAGGTGAGGAGTGCACGAGATTTAAGGTACTGAAGTAAACGTATAATTAGTGCACAATAGTTTTTTTTTTTAACTTATTATCACAAAGGAACATAACCCGGTAATACTTTGATTCAATATATAAAGACTTCAACAGTGTAGAGTGAAGATGCTGTTTGCGATCATTTAATCATTTACATGCTTCTATTGCAATACATCAGTTTGTGTCAGAGGCCTAATAATGGCTGACTCAGGGTGTACATATGCTTCATGTAAATATTTTGTCAGACAAAATATTAATTTTTTTAAATTTTAATTGAATGTTAATTTACTAAAGTTTCTTTTACATTGTTATTCTCAACTTGAAAGGTTTTTTTACAGTACAAGTCACTATATGATATTATACAATGTATGTTCTGGTCGACAGATCTTGAGACATGTACATGTCCAGACCGGTTTAATCCTGTTTCTCCCAAAACTGAAAATCTAGGAAAAAATTTTTTGGAGAAACAGGATTGTTTACACAGGGGTCTAATTATTAAGTAAACACAGAAGGTAATTATCTCTCTCATTCATTTATTGCAAAATCCAGGTAAATAAGGTAAATACAGGTAGATAGGTGGTATAACTACAAAAACTTTAAAAAGTTAAAAATAATGCATTTTATTACACACATATATGTACTTTTTACTGATGATATGATTTACTTGTACAGTGGATAACTAATAAGCACTAATATTATCTTCAAAATACAATATAATAAGCACCACATTTACATTTATACATACATACAATGACACTATTATATCAAATAAAACCAATAGTTTACTCTTCCTGTATACTATTTGTACTGTAAAAGACGAAGAAAGATGAAGCAATGATGAGCATTATTAACAGAACTATGTGTAAATAGGGAGGTACGACAAAAGCCCCCCCGGATATTAGCCCCCCGACATTAGCCCCAAGGACAAAAGCCCCCCCGACTTAGCCCCTTCACACTAATCAAAAGTGGACAAAAGCCCCTTCATAAAAAAATTATATTTATTTTTTTTATTTTTTATGTTTTTATTTATTCATTTTTTTTTTTAAATTACATAATGTTTTAGCAGTGGTTAATTAAGTGCCCATATTATGTAAGTGACTTCAGTCATCAGTGGCTTCTGCACATGTAAACAACTACTTGAACTGTTACATAACAATAAGCTGTTACACAGGTGTTTGGTAGGTTTTTCATTGACCAGCCTCCACCAGCCACAGCAGGAGGTGTTCCCCACCAGTACGTATGCGAAGAACGCCACCGATGTTCCCACCACATCTTTGGAATGTTCATGAAGCAAACCATTCAGAATGAGGATCGTACCAACAACCTATGTGAGAGCTGGAATTTTGGGTTCCAGCAGCTGATCGGACACAACCACCCATCTGTGTGGACGGCCATAGATTGTCTCAGGAAGGACCAGGCGCTGTGGCAGCAGCATTGCTAGCAGACTCCCGTGGTGCTCCCCCTACCAAACGTGTGAAACGTGCAACGAGAGATTTGTGGGAAAAATCCTAATTTATTGTACAAACTTCAAGACATTTTGTTTTAAATGATAAGCTTTCCTGAAATGTTCAGCTTACTTATAATGTAAAGTTGAACAAATAAATTATGATGTTTAACCACAGACTATAAGCGCTCTGACTTAAAACCAAGGACCTTCTTTTCCACACAATTTCTCCAATTTCGAGAAAAAAACACGTATTTCAGTTTTTGTTTTTAAAAGTACAGATTTTAAAAAAGTTCCCCAGCTAAATTGATAATGAAGGGGTTTTTGCCCGGGGGCTAATTTCCCCGGAGGGCTTTTGTCCAGGGGAAATTCCGGGGGGGCAAATTTCCCGGGGGGCTTTGTCCTACACCGATTTAGGAGTGAATCTAAAATTTTTAAAAAAAATTCAACAGTTTTCAAATACAGCTATCACATGGGGGTCTTAAAGCAATGTTTGCACTTTTTACAAAATATCACATAAAATTAAAAAATGAACTATGTTTTCATTTTTTTCGATAATATTTTGGAAAAATTTTTAAGCTTAGTTCGAGATATTGGGGGACGAAAAGGCAATTGACTTGAAAAAGGTCCACACACTTTTTGCAAAAAACTTAATGTAAAAAAAAATCAACCTCAAATCATGGTGTATTGTCGTTTCCCTACAATATTACAAAAAACAAGGATAATTAAGTACGGGTTTAAGTTAATAACTACAAATTTGTATTTTAAATCGTGCTATTGGATTTTTAAGAAATTGTAAACAAAAAATTGTCTCAATTGGGTAACTTTTGAAAAAAAAGGAATTTTTTTTCGTTTGGGTTTTTGGTCTGTGGGGAAAAACCAGAAATGTAGAAATTGTATCGCAATATTTTGCCATTTTAAAAAGCGGGAAAATTTTTGACCAAGCTCAGAAACCCCTAAAAACCATTTTTTTAGAGTCATCCCCCAATGTCTATTATAAACATTTGGGACAAAAAACATTTTTTTTTTATTTACCAAACTTTTTCCTAAAAGATTTAGAATTTGTCTACAAATTAAAAACGTCTATCGTACATTTTTTAAGCCTTTTGAACTGGTTTGAAAAAACTCCAAGATTAAGACGATTTTGCAATATGGAAATAATAGACAAAAAATTGAAGATGAAATCATTTTATTTTTGAATGTAATAGTTATAGAAATTTAAGGAAAGGTACATCAAACGTTATTACTGGAACAACCCATCTTTTTTTAAAACTTTCCCCTATTGAGTACAAAATGTAAGGAATGTGTTCTTAGGAAAATTAAAATTAAGCCTAATTTAAAAAATAATTCAAACCAAAAATTGATGTTATGACCTCCTTCTCTATATGTTTGTCCTGGTAACGCCATGCTGTAATTTTTATTTATTACAATGTTTTTTTTGACTTTGGCCCAGGCCCCAAAGTAATAAAAAATTTTAAATTTAATTGAATATAAAAAAAGTCAATTTATAAAAATTTTTAAGATATTATAAAAAAAGTTTAAAATATCAATAAATTTAAATTTAAATTTTTCTTATTAAAAAGAAGTCAATTGTAATACTTTTTATAAATCTATTCTGAATTATATAGATAAATTGTTAACGTTAACCCTTTTTTTTTAAAAAATTTAAAAATCGGAAATATAAAAAATTTTCATTTTATTTATTTTTTCAAGATACTTTCGTAAAATAGACCCTTATTCACCTGTACAGGAAAAGGAAAGTTATTTACCCCTACAGGTGAATTAACCCCAACTGTTAAAACCCAAAACTTCCCCCTTTTGTTTTCATAAGTTTTGGGAAAACGGTAAATTTTTATTTTGGGAAACAGGGTGACACCCCAGACCCCAAAGTACTTTTTTTTTTTACATTCAATTTAAGCCAAACAAATTATTAAAGGCCTTGCCTGGCCAAATGGGCGCAATATGCAACCCCACAGCCTGGGGGCATCATCCTTCCCCCTTTTCCGAAGTGCCCATCTCTGGGTCTTTTTGTCTGGCACGTGGTAACCTGGGCCCGGTGACCGTCCCCCCAAATTAACCCCCGGGGTCCAATTTGGGTTATTCCACTGCCAACATACAGAAATTTGAAATTTACCGATTTCCTGGGCCCAGGGCAAATTTTCACCGGTGAGTTTAAAACTATAGCAGTAGCCCTTTCTTCTTCATGAAAAAAAAAGAAAATTCAAAATTAAATTTATACAATAATGATTCAAATGAATTTTGAGGGTTTCTTAAAAAATCTTGATTTCACATAAAAAAACGAAATTTATTAAGTTTTCATAATCGAAACCTCACCTCTCAATTTTAAACAAAGTTGTTTTTATAAAAAAGTATTAAAAAGTGTTTGTATGACTGTTTTTAAATTTTTAAGTGTGAGGGTTGTGTTTTTTCTTTTTTTTTTTTTTATTTTTTTTTTTTTTTCAAAATAACAAAATTTAGAAAAGACACCAACCAAATATTTTTTGTGCCCCTAAATTTTAAAAAAAATTTTAAAACTTTTTTTTAAAAACCCCAATGGGAAAGGGTTTTTGGGTTTTTT
>NW_022981189.1:0-10304 GCF_902652985.1 Pecten maximus
TTTGTCAAAAATGTTATTTCCCTTTATAGTAAAAATTAGGTTTAAGGATTTACACCTTTTTCTCATATAAGGCCGAGCCCTTCTGGCCCTTTTGAGTAACCATTTATGCAAAATTTGTTCCGCAAAGGATAATTCTAAATATATTTGACCCACAAATCCATTTACTCGCTCATGCCAAGAAGCGATGATTTAAAGACCTGCCTCTATTAGCCCTATTGGGCCCCGCCCCTCAGAGTCACCATTTATGCAAAAGTGTTATAGATGTAAACTTTTAAAAATCAAATTCATGAAGGTCAATAGGGCAAAAAATAGTGAGTAAAGAAACAATAAATGTAACATGAAAGTAGATGTTCTAACAACAGACACGAGGCCTAGAGGGTCTGCATCACTCACCTGGATATTTAAGTAATCATGGCAAGATCTCCCCATTGCGCGCCTCTGACGCCAAAATGGAGCTACACTCTCCTTTTATACGACTTAATATATCCTTTGGTCTATAATGCTGAAGCCAAATTTCATCAAAATCTCTCTGCAGTTCAGGACATGTATTCCTCAAAGATTAAATATAAAGGTTCTTTACCAAAATCGTGAATTTCATGCGAGTTTGTGAGTTCAATGAGACGGAGTGACTTGTTTTGCTGGGTGTCTTCGGCAGTACGCTTCAGCGAGTTAGCACTTCAAACTCGCAATCAGTTCCATATTATCATAAGGAGATAAAAACCAACATACGACAGCCACTCTTAAGGTCATGAGCATTTTAATTTAGTGCAAAATAGTATATAATACTATATGGTATTCGACAGGAGTAAATTGTTCCGATTGTGATGGTCTTGTTTAGTTTGTTGTATGTATTTTTATGAATGTCTTTTTTTATAATTTTGATTGGCATGAAGTATCTGCCAATGAGCCGTAAAACACAACTCCCCTTTGTAATGCGTCATCGTCAGCCAGAGTGGGTTTAACAATCGTCTTTTGCTAAAAAAAAAAAAATGGATGAGTTATGTGAAAACGTAAGCAACTCGAAATCGAACCAAAATTTTGTCAATTTTTTTCTATTCAATCATTGATACCAAATCAAAGAAAGGAAGAGATGAATTCGTCGAAACACTAAAACGGGAAGCGGCAAATGACATTCCAGCAACAATCCCACCTGCTTGCGTGGTTACATTATGTATTACAGCCTCAGTGGACAACATCATGACTGAACAGTGTACAAACTTAACGATCTCGGATTTAAGGCTTCTTACATTGATAAATACCCCTCTGAGTGCGATTTGTCGATGCAATTTAAGTCAGTCAAAGAGCATCATTGTCGGCGATCTGATGCGGGGGTTTGGTTTGTTTAACGCCATATCTACAGCTATTGTCATTTTAAGACGGCCTACGTGTGTGCAAGGTACTTGCGCGTGTTTTGGGGCCTGTGGTATGTTCGTGCTCGAGGGAATTCGGAGTGGGCTAATTACAAAGAGGATAACAACTTTGCATGTAGCCGAAGCATATGTTTATACAATAAGGCATTTGAAATTCGTGTTTAATGTTCTATGACCATTTATGGTCATTTAAGGTCGGTCTCCTCTGTATGCGAGGTGCATACACGTATTGTGTGTGATTTGAGAAGCTGCGGTATGATTATGCTTATACTATCACAAGGAGTTTCTCCCTTTCTACAACATGCAGTTCCTCCTTCATAACACTATATTTACATTATGTGGTGCATTTGTCTTTATGTCGTTAGTAAACCAAATTGTATTCATTAGAGTGTATACTACAATTTACAGTGATTCGGTCAGAGTAGGGATACAGCCCCATGTGTTGCTGGTCAAAACGATGGTCCCCATTTACATTCGGCCAGGAGAGATTTCGAATGCTAGCATTTATGTACGTAAACCACCACAAAAAGTTTCTCCCTTACAACATTGTATAGGCATTGGCTATATTATAAAAAAAATATTTCAATTTCTCACTCATAAGTTTGTTTCTATGGCCATGGACTACGAAGATGCATTAACATTAATAATGCCTCAAATGAATATCCTTTTCTACTGTCAGTTACCTTTTTTGACGCAACGTACGTAGTTCTATTGGTGTTTACCATTATGGATGTTAAATTTTGGCACCTACCTCTAGTTATAAAATTGATGCGTTTGTTCATTACGCTACGACAGTACACATTTAGAACCCATGTCGCATGGACACGTACAAAGGGATTCAAAGCTCTGGCTAAGTGACAGGATTTGATCACCTACCTGAGATATAGCCTTTGTTTGAATAGGTATTTTCTGAAAACACATCAGTATAAGCCTTTTGTATTTCGTCTCACCAGGTTGCACAGGAAAACATTCTTCGCTTTGTAAGTTACACAAGTTAATCGATCGATCGAAACGTGACTTGTTCTTGAACACATCTAATACAATAATCAATATGAAAACAACGTGAATTAAAGTTATGACACATTTAGATGAAAACAAACACAAATCGCGGAAGCTAGTAATTGGTATTTAGTAAATGAACGGAAAGACGGTTGCTATAATCCGGATATGTTCCGACCATTTTTTTTCGTGAAATTTTGGTGTATTTAATTTTGGCTCATTCACACTAGGCGCAAAAAAAAAAAAAAAAAATATAACCACATCCAAAAATATCCCGAAGTACGGTATCGAACACGTGAAAATTACATTTCTGGTGACCCTTTCTCCATCGAATATCATGTATCGGTCATCTCCCACTGGAACAAGAACACACTTCCTAATGATGCCTGATAAAGAACAATGATTCTCTTGAAAGTTTTCCGTATCCTCTGAATAGTCCATGATTTCAGATGTCTCCCGAGATCACCTGACCGACGTCTAGTATTTCCTACGGCACTGTATGAAAATGTACATCAGTTCTCTCTTACTATACATCTCTTTCGATCTGTTGACATCATTATCCAGCATTGTTTTCAATTGCGTTAAAACCCTTGATCTTGAAATTCACGCAGGGAATTGGTTGATAAATGGAACCAGAATTGATTAATTATTGTTCTCGTGTGCTGCCTTGGAAATACATTTAGCATCTTTATTCGGTCATCAAAAGATGTGTTCAAACTTGTTAAACATGGTAAAAAGAAAATAGGATCCTTCTAGGCGGCATGCAGAGCTAGTTTATTTCAGTTATGCAGGGTTGATTGTTATTTAAAGGACGGCCTTCCCGATATAATAGCGATTTGGCAGCCGAAAAAATAGCTCATAGGATTTGGATGATTTTTTTTGCATCATTGTAAACTCAATTTAACTAAAATCTAGATGGTCATTCTTATGGCAAGCCGTTTTAACATTTAATCCCATTTCCTCTTAAGGTAAAATATGCTTCAAATTTATTTCACTTAAGTGATTTGCATTATGTTTTATTTCACTTAAGTGAAAAAGAATTTCACTTTAGTGAAATAAAGTTTATTCATCTTAAGGGAAAATCTTTTTCACTTAAGTGAAATAAAACATAATGCAAATGCTGCTGTTGAGTAAATCGGACACCCACTCTCATGAATCAGATATGGACTAGTCCATCTATTGACCAAGCATTGGGTGTTTAATTTCTGACCACTTCGAGACCTTTTCTCTACTTCATTTGTTGTTAATAAAATCAATACTATTTCCCATATGATTTACTTTCACTTATGTTTTATTTCCATTAAATATGTTTTATTTATTTCCATTATGGTAAGTGATAAGAACGTGTCAAAGTTGAAGTTTACTCACGCTGTTTCTTAGTTGACAGGTCCAAGGGGAGGGTTCATTCCATTATACCATGGGGTGGATAGGAGGACAGAGTGACTTTATGGACATATGGTCAGTTTTATTTACCTTAAGATGAAAAGAATTTCACTTATGGGACAAGTGTTTTGCATTATGTCTGCACATAATTTTTTTTCACTTAAGTGAAATTCTTTTCGTCTTAAGGGATATTAACATTTATTTGCATTATGTTTTATTTCACTTAAGTGAAAAAGAATTTCACTTAAGTGAAATTCTTTTCACCTTAAGGTGAATAAATTATTTGCATTATGTTTTTTTCACTTAAGCGAAATTCTTTTTTCGCTTAAGTGAAATAAGAATTTCATTTAAGTGAAAAAATATCCCCTTAAGAGGAAATGGGATTAAATGTTAAAACGGCTTGCCACATTCTCACTACGTTACATGAACATCTAACAACATCCCATAAGGGGTCACGTCAGGATGACCTTTTGAATTAGCCAATCAAATGACTACTTCCAGAATCTTGGAAGTGAATATTATATGTCCGAATTAGCATGACTAGAGTGCATAGCTTGTATAATATGTCAATTTGTTTCAAGTCATTTCGTCCCATAAAGCATATTGCTATATTCTGTGCCGAAATGGTTTGCTTGAGATGCATTCTATGACGAAATGTTTTGCTTCGATGACATAGACAAAATGCCAATTCGCCTTGAAAGTTAAATACACACATCTTGGAGGTCACCAGAACGTGACCCCTTATGGGATGTTGTTAGATGTTCATGTAACGTAGTGATAATGACCATCTAGATTTTAATTAGATTGTGTAAAACTCGGCTCGATCTAGGTCTGAGTGTATCTGGTATCCCTATGCAAATAGTTTTTTGAGAGATATTTTAGGTTAAACATGGCAAAATCGTCATGTTGACCGAGAGGTTCTGTTTAAATCGCCCTCAAAATTCGAAAAAAATCAAGAAGTATATATAATGCACATTATCAATAGATAAATGTTTGCTGAAGAAAACGGTCTGTTTAGTTTTTTGATATATTTAACAGAACGGCCACAAGATTGTTTTGAAAATGGCCTATTTTTTCGACCTTCTCAGTATTTTTCCACTCGACTGTGGTATTTTACTATAAATAGACCAACTGTTTTGATGACGTACATAACATTATCCTGAACTCATCGTGTTTGTCTCTGAAATGATTCCCCGAGGAGTTCCGGATGGAATAACACTGGAGACTTCACGCCGCTGACTCGTTCAACTCTAGGCTTTAGCTGCAGTCAAAGTTAGTTGTATTACATTTTCCCGTCAGGACCACCACTTTTTGATATTATCATATTAAAACTGATATTAAAGGTTATAGCTGTTCTACGTTGTCGTTGACTAAATTTGTTGCCTGACCGGATCAGTTTTCATCGTCAACCCAGACCAGCGTTCAATTATTTCCGATAACAAATCTAAACTCGTTAGTCGTATGCTTCAAGTAGGCATACTCTGATATAGGCCTACACGTATCTGGCCTACTGTAGATGATATACGTGTTCATTAACGTTTTAGAGACAGGCGACGTTTAAATATGTAATATTTATTTTCTTTATTGTTTGTTTGCTTAATGAAATTGCTTTTTTAATTTCGTTAGGTGATGCATGTTTATGTTTTGATATCTTGATCAGCTGACATTTGTTTATGTCGAGTAGCAACGTTTCGAGAATCATATCACATACAACTCTAGCCTACCTATCGATGACACGAATTTTCAAGGAACTAGAACTGTACATGTACTTCAGTACACACTAGCAGTATATTTAACAATTTGTTTTCAATAATTTATTAGAAGTTTTTTTCTCAAAATTTTAATGAAATATTTATATTTAAATGCTTTACATTTAGAAATACATAAGTGTTGAAGTCTCTGACTTGCCCTTTATTGAGATGATTCTTAAGACAGGATCAAATTATATCATCTTTTGCATTAATAAATGAATGAAGTAAGTTTTCAAATATATTTGCCTCAAATACCATACAATATATTTAATCCTTTCACTTTCGTGCACCGACGAAAATGATATGCAAGAAATCTGTTCTGACATTTATGCTAAAATATTGTCAATTATTATGTCGCAATTTAAATTAAGTTATTTTTAGTGTGAAACCATGTTATGTAATTTTGTTTCTAATATTTTGATTTATAATTCATTTCTACTTATTACAAAAGGTATTATATAATTATAGAACACTATTTTACAAAATCAAAGAGTTACCAGGAATTAACTATCACAATTTTACAAAATAGTCTACTTAGAAAAGTCATCTGCAGACAGGTAGAAATAAGTAAATTTTCAAATATCTTTGCTTCAAATACCATACAAACATTTTTAGACTTTTCGCTGCCATGCACCGAAGAAAACAATGTGTGAGAAAGCTGTCCTGACAAATTTATACTAAAATATTGTGAATTATTATGTCACATTAAGTTACTTTGACTTTGAAACCATGGAGAATAATTTTTTTCATCTTTTGAAATAATTTCAACTTATTGCAAAAGGTACTATAAAATTTATTGACAATATTAAAGAATGATCCAGATTTAATTATCACAATTTTACAAAAAAAAAGTCTTCTTCGAAATGTCATCTTCACACAGGTAAAGTACAGTTGCACAAGGACTCGTGTAAATATCTCGCAATGTTATGTTTGGATTTTGAAGCTGAACACAAATATTTACATCAGGAAGCGCATTCTAATTGCAGGCCTCGGTTGGCAGTTAATTTTGTGTTGGACTACTAGAGAAAACCTGAATTGGAATATTTTAATTTTTTATTTCATATTGCAGTTGCCTTGCAGGTAGGGCGTAAGAATTGTACCTGCTGCCCCCATTGCATGATCGTAAGAGGCGACTAAATTTGGGATCTTGTCTTTTCTCTTCCTTCTAAACAACTTTCTTTTTCCTAATGTCTCCCTTGATTATGCTACTTAAGGCCATTAGTTGAGCGTTCGCCGCTGTGAGGAAGGCTTTGGGTTCTGTCCCCTAGCCGAGACATACCAGAGTTTTTAAAAATGGTAGTTGCTGCTCCTGCTTAGCGCTCAGCATATTAGGAGTGGGACGACTGGTTTGCCCGTTGTCAGTATAACGTGACCGGGTGGTGTGTGCTGCTGGGTGTCTTCGGCAGTATGCTTCAGTGAGGTAGCACTATAAATCGGCAAAAGTTCCGGCCTATCACAAGGACACTTAACACGAACATGGCACCCGCCACACGCATGCATGTCGCAAGCACGGGAGGCCGTCCTTAAATGATCTTGGCTGTTAATAGGACGTTAAACAAAATAAACCAAACCAACCTTAATGGTTGTCATTTTGTTAAAATGTGAAAATGAGGTCACTAGAGGGACCATGGTGTACCTACCTATCAGTTACGATCATGCAATGGGGGCAGCAGGTACAATTCTTACCGCCATTAAGGGCTTCTGATTTGGCAAAAATTTAGATATTGTCTGATTTCAATGACATTTGTTATGAAGGTACATCATAGGACACTGATCACTCTTGTAATCGAATGTCACAAATGGCCACCATTTCAAAGCCTCTGATTGGTCCAAATTAAGATATTTTCTGATTTTGATGAAATTTGATATTTAGGTATTTCATTGGACACTGGGTTACTCTTGGAACCTCACTTTAACTTTATTTTAAACAAAAATGCCGCCATTTCCTGGCCTCTGATTGGTCCAAATTAAGCTGCCCTGCAGGTAGGGCGTAAGAATTGTACCTGCTGCCCCCATTGCATGATCGTAAGAGGCGACTAAATTTGGGATCTTATCCTTTCTCTTCTTTCTTAACAACTTTCTTCTTCCTAACGTCTCCCTTGACACTGCCTCACTTTTGGCCTTTCGTTGAGCGTTCGCCGCTGTGAGGAAGGCTCTTGGTTCTGTCCCCTGGCCGAGACATACCAGAGTCTTTAAAAATGGTAGTTGCTGCTCCTGCTTAGCGCTCAGTATACACGGAGTGGGACGACTGGTTCGCCCGTTGTCAGTATAATGTGACCGGGTGGGGTGTGCTGCTGGGTGTCTTCGGCAGTATGCTTCAGTGAGATTAGCACTATAAATCGGCAAAAGTTCCGGCCTATCACAAGGAGACTTAACACGAACATACCGCAGCCTCCCAAAACACACATACGCACTGAACACACGCATGCATGTCGCACGCACGGGAGGCCGTCCTTAAATGACCTTAGCTGTTAATAGGACGTTAAACAAAATAAACCAAACCAAACCAAATCGAAATTTAAGATTTTGTCCAATTTTAATGAAATTTGATATGTACATTGTAGGTAACCATGGGACACTGTTACCTCTGGTGACCTCATTTTCACATTTTAACAAAATGACCGCCATTAATGGCCTCTGATTTGTCAAAAATTTAGATAATGTCTGATTTCAATGAAATTTGTTATGAAGGTACATCATAGGACACTGGTCACTCTTGTAATCTCACTTTCGGATTTAACAAAATGGCTACAATTTCAAAGCCTCTTGTTGGTCAAAATTAAGATATTGTCTGATTTTGATGAAATTTGATATTAGGTATGTCATTGGACACAGGCATGGGTTACTCTTGGAACCTCACTTTCATATTTAAACAAAATGGCCGCCGATTTCTGGCCTCTGATTGGTTGATTTCAATTTAATTTGGTATATAGGGGTATGTATAGGGGTATTCGCATGCACTATTCGGGGACTGCACTATTGACCTGTTGCAGGATGGCCCACGAAGGAATACTTTGTAAAACATTTTATTTTGATGAAAAATGTCAAAATACACATGGAATGGCCTATTATTTTTAATTTTTATTTTTGGTGCGATTACAGCGCCACCTTTTATTGATTTCGATTGAAAATTTTACTAAAAGATTTCAAATGCCGCTAGCATCTTAATGAAAAAATATTTTCTGCCTTACCATAAACACACTCAACCAAAATGAACCATTTTTAGCTCACCTGGACCAAAGGTGACCCAAGGGGCCAAAGGGGCGGGGCCTAATGGACAAATAGAGGTAATTCCTTCAAATCGCTACTTATCATAACGTTATGAATTGATTTGAACCCAATTTGGTCAGAAACATCCTTTGGGGAAGGGGAACAGATTGTGCATAAATGGTGACTGACCCCTAAGGGGCCTGAGGGGCGGGGCCCAATAAGGGAAATTGAGGCAATTCCTTTAAGTCGCTACTTGTCATAAAGTTATGAATGCATTTGAACCCAATTTGGTCAGAAACATCCTGTGGGGATGGGGAATAGATTTTGCATAAATGGTGACTCTGACCCCCAAGGGGCCAAAGGGGCGGGGCCTAATGGGGAAATAGAGGTCATCCCTTTAAATCGCTACTAGTCATAAAGTTATGAATGGATTTGAACCCAATTTAATAAGAAACATCCTTTTGAGAAGGGGAACATATTTTGCATAAATGGTGACTTTGACCCCCAAGGGGCCAAAGGGGCGGGGCCCCATATGGGAAATAGAGGTAATTCCTTTAAATCGCTACTAGTCATAAATTTATGAATGGATTTGAACCCAATTTAGTAAGAAACATCCTTTGGGGAAGGGAAAAGATTTTGCATAAATGGTGACTGACCCCCAAAGGACCAAAGGGGCGGGGCCTAATGGGGAAACAGAGGTAATATCTTTAAATCGCTACTAGTCATAAAGTTAAGAAAGGATTTGAACCGAATTTGGTCAAAAACACCATTGGGGAAGGGGAACAGATTTTGCATAAATGGTGACTCTGACCCCCAAGGGGCCAAAGGGGCGGGGCCCCATATGGGAAATAGAGGTAATTCCTTTGAATCGCTACTAGTCAGAAAGTTATGAATGGATTTGAACCCAATTTAATAAGAAACATCCTTTGGGGAAGGGGAACATATTTTGCATAAATGGTAACTCTGGCCATATGGGAAATAGAGGTAATTCCTTTAAATCGCTACTAGTCATAAATTTATGAATGGATTTGAACCCAATTTAGTAAGAAACCTTCTTTGGGGAAGGGGAAAAGATTTTGCATAAATTGTGACTCTGACCCCCAAGGGGCCAAAGGGGCGGGGCCTAATGGGGAAATAGAGGTAATTCCTTAAAATCGCTACTAGTCATAAAGTTATGAATGGATTTGAACCCAATTTGGTAAGAAACATTCTTGGGGGAAGGGGAGCAGATTTTACATAATGGTGACTCTGACCCCCGAGGGGCAAAAGGGGCGGGGCCCCATATGGGAAATAGAGGTAATTCCTTTAAATCACTACTAGTCATAAAGTTATGAATGCATGTTGTAAACAGTTGGGATCCCAACGCTATAACCATAAATAGCATTGTTTGAGGTTAACAAACAAAAGGAATTGGAACATGAACATTATTTTGACATTTGGTCAAATCCAACAAGGTGAGCGATACAGGCCCCATGGGCCTCTTGTTTAATATTGTATGCCCGACTTGTGAATGTATTTTGCATAATTTACATAATACATGAAAATGGGTGCGGAATTTGTCATTTGATTCACAAGTAGACGATAGAATCCA
>NW_022981190.1:0-10297 GCF_902652985.1 Pecten maximus
AATGTTGTTAGTTATTAAGTGTGACGTAGAGTTTTTATGTATACGTACACATTACATATTTTACATGTCAGGTATTTTTACAATGTATGTCCAGTGAGAGAGAGTTGTAAGGTGTATCTCCGCCCGGCCTACTGGCCGGGACTGACCCGAGGACCAGTCACCTATCGTCCAAAAGGCAGTCTCTCTCTCTCTTGTCTCACTGCTTCTTTATATGCTAGGGACGATGTGAATTACATAATCCAAATCACTAAATACTAAGGTAGACAGAGTTTTATGTAAATGGCATTGTATACCCAGGGGCAGTGTCCGTGTCAACAGGTAGTAGCCACGTCTACACATATACTGCCCTTTGGATATACCGTGCCCTCTGAATAAAAATTTCCGTATCATAATTTTGATATATTTTAAAATAAAACATTATACTTCACAAGAAATACACACAATAAATATCTATCTAAATTACAGGATACGTGGATCATACAAGAATTAAACACAATAAAGATCTGTCTAAATCACAGGATACGTGGATCATACAGGAAATACACACAACAAAGATCTATCTAAATTACAGGATACGTGAATCAAACAATAATTAAACACAATAAAGATCTGTCTAAATTACAGGATATGTGGATCATACAAGAATTAAACACAATAATGATCTGTCTAAATTACAGGATACGTGAATCATACAAGAATTAAACACAATAAAGATCTATCTAAATAACAGGATACGTGGATCATACAAGAATTAAACACAATAAATATCTGTCTAAATTACAGGATACGTGAATCATACAAGAATTAAACACAATAAAGATCTATCTAAATAACAGGATACGTGGATCATACAAGAATTAAACACAATAAAGATCTATCTAAATTACAGGATACGTGAATCATACAAGAATTAAACACATTAAAGATATATCTAAATTACAGGATACGTGAATCATACAAGAATTAAACACAATAAATATCTGTCTAAATAACAGGATTCGTGGATCATACAAGAATTAAACACAATAAAGATCTGTCTAAATCACAGGATACGTGGATCAAATTACACAGAAGAAAGATCTTTCTGTCATATGTCGCCATGTTTGGTATAGTTTGCACATGGAAAATAGCATTGCACTCGTTTCACCCTTCTATCCAATAATTCGTCATGAGTATAATACATACAAAACAATATCACTGTGTTATTGTTTTTTTACTAGACTTATACAAAATTACTGAGCAAGCGTGTGTCACGATTCTACATCATTATTTATTGTTCTGGGTGAAAATTTGTTTGATCTTTGATAACTATTGTTAGAACAAAATGACTCAGACCTTCATCGTTTGGTACCGACGACAAGGCCTACATTGTCCATTCGCGTTACTTATACAAACAAGTCACTCTAACCTGCTTTAAACCATGTACATTTCTTTATTGCTATCGGATTAATACCACTGCGGAAACGAGATTGTACCTCTATATCACTTCGACCAATTCAACCAGCACCGCCATTTTTTGTATTTCTTGGAAATGCTACCGATACCAGTCAGTGTTCCACTTTCATTTTAAGTCTCAAATATTAAAAAAAAGATCGAAAATGTCACATTCTGGTTGCCAATCGAATACATACGAGACTAAAACAGTATTCTAAGGATGAGGGTTATTTCTATCAACCCGAGACACATCAACGAGAGTATGTAGGAGTAACCTCCCTTACACAAACCAGGCAGCAAGTTGATTCTTCTGTGCGGAACATAGTTCGGAAAACTCAATGATAAAGTTAGTAATTGTTGATGAATTTTACGTTTCCTATAATTTGTTATCATTAAACTGACGACTTCATCCATATAGAAACATGATTTGTATCAAGAAATTACCAACCAATACTTCGCGGAAGGAGATAGTGGACTAGTTGTTTGTTTGTTTGTTTCCTTGCTTATTGGTATTGTATAGAAATGATTTGGCCCCATCTTGAACTTATCGAGTATTGTTGATGAAATATGCAAATCAATTCCCCGAAGGAGTTCGAAAATAAAGTGTCCCAAAAATAATGTATGAATGCACGTTCTGCATACTGTGTTACCTAAGATTATTACTTTGGTAGTGAACCAAATAAAAAACAAAATTCAATTAACAAGACTTAACATTCACAAGAAGTTGATAGGAAACAAAAGGCACAAAGGGCCTATACCACTCACCTAGATATGGCTGTGATTATGGCAAAATACCCGTTTGTGTTATGGTGCAAATAGTTTTCTAAGTTCGGGATCTACCACTCAGTATCATACATCGTAGTCAACATTTATTTTTCTAGTTGCAAAGAATATTTAAAGCAAATTAAGATAAAAAGCACTAAACATGTCTAACTCATTGGATCTCACCTCTCAGGCTCTGGGCAAATGTAAGATGTCCCTAACATGACTGAGTAGTCCAACAAGGAGACAACTGTAGGATGTCCCTAACATTACTGAGTAGTCCGAGAGACAACTGTAGGATGTCCCTAACATCACTTAGTAGTCCTAGAGGGAGACAACTGTAGGATGTCCCTAACATCACTGAGTAGTTCAACAAGGAGACAACTGTAGGATGTCCCTAACATCACTGAGTAGTCCGAGAGACAACTGTAGGATGTCCCTAACATCACTGAGTAGTCCGAGAGACAACTGTAGGATGTCCCTAACATCACTGAGTAGTCCGAGAGACAACTGTAGGATGTCCCTAACATCACTGAGTACTCCGAGAAGGATCGGCCATTTGTAAGGTGCCCCTTACATCACTCAGACGCCCTAGAAGGATGTTTACTGTTGATACTTGTATCGATGATAGATTAATGTAGCTATATCAATAGAGAATTATGTTAAATGTTGATACTTGTATCGATGAGATATCAATGTAGCTATATCAATAGAGAATTATGATTACTGTTGAATGTTGTATCGATGAGATATCAATGTAGCTATATCAATAGAGAATTATGATTACTGTTGATACTTGTATCGATGAGAGATCAATGTAGCTATATCAATAGAGAATTATGATTACTGTTGATACTTGTATCGATGAGAGATCAATGTAGCTATATAAATAGAGAGTTATGTTTACTGTTGATACTTGTATCGATGAGAGATGAATGTAGCTATATCAATAGAGAGTTATATTCACTGTTGATACTTGTATCGATGAGAGATCAATGTAGCCATATCAATAGAGAGTTATGTTTACTGTTGATACTTGTATCAATGAGAGATCAATGTAGCTATATAAATAGAGAGTTATGTTTACTGTTGATACTTGTATCGATGAGAAATCAACGTAGCTACATCAATAGAGAGTTATGTTTACTGTTGATACTTGTATCGATGAGATATCAATGTAGCTATATCAATAGAGAGTTATGTTTACTGTTGATACTTGTATCGATGAGAGATCAATGTAGCTATATCAATAGAGAGTTATGTTTACTGTTGATACTTGTATCGATGAGAGATCAATGTAGCTACATCAATAGAGAGTTATGTTTACTGTTGATACTTGTATCGATGAGAGATCAATGTAGGTATATCAATAGAGAGTTATGTTTAATGTTGATACTTGTATCGATGAGAGATCAATGTAGCTATATAAATAGAGTTATGTTTACTCTTGATACTTGTATCGATGAGAGATCAATGTAGCTATATCAATACAGAGTTATGTTTACTGTTGATACTTGTATCGATGAGAAATCAATGTAGCTACATCAATAGAGAGTTATGTTTACTGTTGATACTTCTATCGATGAGAAATCAACGTAGCTACATCAATAGAGAGTTATGTTTACTGTTGATACTTCTATCGATGAGAGATCAATGTAGCTACATCAGTAGAGAGTTATGTTTACTATTGATACTTGTATCGATCAGAGATCAATGTAGCTTCATCAATAGAATTTTATGTTACTGTTGATACTTGTATCGATGAGAGATCAATGTAGCTACATCAATAGAGAGTTATGTTTACTGTTGATATTTGTATCGATGAGAGATCAATGTAGCTATATCAATAGAGATTTATGTTTACTGTTGATACTTGTATCGATGAGACATCAATGTAGCTATATCAATAGAGAGTTATGTTTACTGTTGATACTTGTATCGATGAGAGATCAATGTAGCTATATCTATAGAGAGTTATGTTTACTGTTGATACTTGTATCGATGAGAGATCAATGTAGGTATATCAATAGATAGAGTTATGTTTACTGTTGATACTTGTATCGATGAGAGATCAATGTAGCCATATCAATAGAGAGTATGTTTACTGCTGATACTTGTATCGATGAGGGATCAATGTAGCTATATCAATAGAGAGTTATGTTTACTGTTGATACTTGTATCGATGAGAGATCAATGTAGCTATATCAATAGAGAGTATGTTTACTGCTGATACTTGTATCGATGAGAGATCAATGTCGCTATATCTATAGAGAGTTATGTTTACTCTTGATACTTGTATCGATGAGAGATCAATGTAGCTATATTAATAGAGAGTTATGTTTACTGTTGATACTTGTATCGATGAGAGATCAATGTAGCTATATCTATAGAGAGTTATGTTTACTGTTGATACTTGTATCGATGAGAGAACAATGTAGCTATATCAATAGAGAGAGTTATGTTTACTGTTGATACTTGTGTCAATAAGAGAACAATGTAGCTACATCAGTAGAGAGTTATGTTTACTGTTGATACTTGTATCGATGAGAGATCAATGTAGCTATATAAATAGAGAGTTAGGTTTACTGTTGATACTTGTATCAATGAGAGATCAATGTAGCTATACCAATAGAGAGAGTTAACGTTTACTGTTGATACTTGTATCGATGAGAGTTCAATGTTTACTGTCGATACTTATACTTGTAATGTCAGCAGATCACTGTAGCTATTATTAGCTTTATATACGTATAGCTATTCTTTTTCGTTTTGATATGTTTTTTATTTTAAATGCAGATTGCAAATAGAGAGTAACAGTGTTTTACGCAATTTTATAGTTCTATCTGTATTAAACGTTATATGTATGTATACGGTTTAGATAATGGGATCTGAAAATTGTGTACATAATCCTCGTCCTAATTTACATGTGTGTCAAAGTCCATTCAATACACGACAACAATACACAGCTCGTTGCTTACACTGCACTTATTTGATCTGACCTTTGTTAAATAATAGTCTCTCCTTAATGAATGGCTCGATAATGGCGATGAACTGTCCTGCGTTTAAATTTTAATTAATTTTGTCTTCACTTTAGACAGGTACATTTTACAAATCGTACTATAGAAACAGGGCGAGAGGTAAAGCATATAACCTCTCGTTTTATAGAGAAGAGACACGAAAAACAATAGAGACAAATATCAATAGATTATTGTTATTGTGTATACTAAAATTTGTCAGGGTGTAATATCATAAATCATTGAAAGAGTTTCAATCTGCTAGTTACACCAGAACTTGTGATCAGCAGAGACAGTAATTATCTGATGTTGTACTCAGTCAATTAATTACAAAATCAGTAAAACAGTTATCATAATACGAAAGTTCCCAATGTTTCATAATCTTATTCTAATAATTAGTTACTTTTGTCAAAACCGGATAATACGATTTTTACGTGATAATGTATTACATCAGGTGTATTTAATCCTTCATGTGTAAATGTATTACATCAGGGGTATTTAGTCCTTCACGTGATAATGTATTACATCAGGTGTATTTAATCCTTCGCGTGTAAATGTATTACATCAGGGGTATTTAATCCTTCACGTGATAATGTATTACATCTGGAGAATTTAATCCTTCACGTGATAATGTATTACATCAGGTGTAGTTAATCCTTCACGTGATGATGTATTACATCAGGTGTATTTAATCCTTCACGTGATAATGTATTACATCAGGTGTATTTAATCCTTCACGTGATAATGTATTACATCAGTGTTATTTAATCCTTCACGTGTAAATGTATTACATCAGGGGTATTTAATCCTTCACGTGATAATGTATTACACCATGTTAATTTAGGTTACCATCAATAGATTGATATTTGCGTGCTATAATGTCACACAGAGATGTCTTCTGTTTTCAGAGTTAATTTTTTTTCTGACAAAACGTGATAACACGGTGTTGAGAGTTTGATTGATGGATTCGTGATAAACCTGCAGTACAGTCCCGATTGTTGGTGACTACTATTGTTATTGAAGGTCATATTTGCCCTTCACATCCTACACGTTATCAGTAAAGTTGACCAGGTGAAGGGGTATCTATTCCGTACAGTTTATCAGATTAGATGAAGAGGAGTGGAGTATTAGTTGTAATACTTTTATCAAAATCTCAACACAGGACGCAGTTAGATAAATAATTCTAATCACTAATTGATTCGAACAGGTACTCTTCATTACATTTGATGTTAGTTTAATTACAATATCATAGACTACCTAATTATACCATATTTCTGTCAACATTGTGTCGACAATAGTAAATATGTTATAACTAACCCTGGTTATGAATATTTAAATATTTGTCAATTGTTTCTTTCTTGTGACTTAACAAAATAAAGGTGTTTTAAAGGACCAATATCGGTTTTTTTAAAGATGGGACCTATCCTCTTTATTTGCCCGTCTTATTGTTACAAATATAAACATCACTAAATATAATCCACTATATCTAAACATTGCTAAATATAATTCACTGTATCTAAACATTGCTAAATATAATTCACTGTATCTAAACATTACTAAATATAATCCACTGTATCTAAACATTACTAAATATAATCCACTGTATCTAAACATTACTAAATATAAACCACTGTATCTAAACATCACTAAATATAATCCACTGTATCTAAACATCACTAAATATAATCCACTGTATATAAACATCACTAAATATAATCCACTATATCTAAACAACATTTAATATAATCCACTGTATCTAAACATCACTAAATATAATCCACTGTATCTAAACATCACTAAATATAATCCACTGTATATAAACATCACTAATATAATCCACTGTATCTAAACATCACTAATATAATCCACTGTATCTAAACATCACTAAATATAATCCATTGTATATAAACATCACAAAATATAATCCACTGTATCTAAGCATTACTAAATATAATCCCCTGTATCTAAACATCACTAAATATAATCCACTGTATATAAACATCACTTAATATAATCCACTGTATCTAAACAACTAAATATAATCCACTGTATCTAAACATCACTTAATATAACCCACTGTATCTAAACATTGCTAAATATAATCCACTTTATATCAACATTACCAAATATCCGTTAACTTGAATTAACACATGGATACGTAGTTTTGATTAAACAGCAGTAAGTTTGGTTTGAGTTAACACATGGATACTTTGTTTTGATTAAACAGGAGTAAGTTTGGTTTGAGTTAACACATGCATTGCAGATTTATACTACAGTTCCTGTTAATGAACAATATCAAAGGTTTATACTACAGTTACTGTTAATTAACATTTATCAAAGGTGTATACTACAGTTGCTGTTAATTAACTCTTATTAAAGGTGTATACTACATTTAGTGTTAATGAACACTTATTAAAGGTGTATACTACAGTTCCTGTTAATGAACAATATCAAAGGTTTATACTACAGTTACTGCTAATTAACATTTATCAAAGGTGTATACTACAGTTCCTGTTAATGAACAATATCAAAGGATTATACTACAGTTCCTGTTAATTAACACTTATTAAAGGTGTATACTACAGTTGCTGTTAATTAACTCTTATTAAAGGTGTATACTACATTTAGTGTTAATGAACACTTATTAAAGGTGTATACTACAGTTCCTGTTAATTAACACTTATTAAAGGTGTATACTAAAGTTACTGTTAATTAACATTTATTAAAGGTGTATACTACATTTCCTGTTAATGAATAATATTAAAGGTGTATACTACAGTTCCTGTTAATGAACAATAACAAAGGATTATACTACAGTTGCTGTTAATGAACAATAACAAAGGATTATACTACAGTTCCTGTTAATTAACATGTATTAAAGGTGTATATTATAGTTCCTGTTAATTAACATGTATTAAAGGTGTATATTACAGTTCCTGTTAATTAACACTTAATAAAGGTGTATACTACAGTTCCTGTTAATTAACACTTATTAAAGGTTTATACTACAGTTACTGTTAATTAACACTTATTAAAGGTGTATAATACAGTTCCTGTTAATTAACACTTAATAAAGGTGTATACTACAGTTCATGTTAATAAACACTTATTAAAGGTGTATACTACAGTTACTGTTAATTAACACTTATTAAAGGTGTATACTACAGTTCCTGTTAATTAACACTTATTAAAGGTTTATACTACAGTTACTGTTAATTAACACTTATTAAAGGTGTATATTACAGTTCCTGTTAATTAACACTTAATAAAGGTGTATACTACAGTTCCTGTTAATTAACACGTATTAAAGGTTTATACTACAGTTACTGTTAATTAACACTTATTAAAGGTGTATATTACAGTTCCTGTTAATTAACACTTAATAAAGGTGTATACTACAGTTCCTGTTAATTAACACTTATTAAAGGTTTATACTACAGTTACTGTTAATTAACACTTATTAAAGGTGTATAATACAGTTCCTGTTAATTAACACTTATTAAAGGTGTATAATACAGTTCCTGTTAATTAACACTTAATAAAGGTGTATACTACAGTTCCTGTTAATTAACACTTATTAAAGGTGTATACTACAGTTACTGTTAATTAACACTTAGTAAAGGTGTATACTACAGTTACTGTTAATTAACATGTATTAAATGTGTATATAACAGTTACTGTTGATTAACATGTATTAAAGGTGTATACTACAGTTACTGTTAATTAACATTTATTAAAGGTGTATACTACAGTTCCTGTTAATTAACACTCATTAAAGGTGTATACTACAATTCCTGTTAATTAACAATCATTTAAATTGTATACTACAGTTCCTGTTCATGATTCAATTTTTTCATTTTATTTCTTTTTTCAGTTAAGATTAAGTTGATTTTTTTAGCGGTACCCGTGTACATTTATCAACATTGATGTATATTTGTTTTCTACTTAGTTTTTTTTCTTTCTTTTTTTTTCGTTTTGATCACATGAGAAAATGTTATAAAATTATACTAATTTGTTTACAGTTAATAACTGCATGTTCGAACTTTCATGAAATAATCACATACCAGATTTCAATTGCATTCTGTGGCGAAATACCGAACAACATATCTGCATACGTAATTAAAATCAGAGTACACATCGAGTGCCAATCCTGATAGGGTACGTATATCAATGTTATGCACATTCCAAGTATAAATATAGAAATACTTTATCAGGTTGACCGGCCGGACACAATAAATCTGTATCATCTTAAGCTATCACTGCGTAAAAGTGACCTCTGTACCCACTAATACTGGTATATATATGGTACGGAGACTGCTCGTCCCCAGACACTTACAGTAGTATAGAAGAGCCCCCTGCTCCGAGAAATGGAGCTCAAGCTAGTTTTGGTCGTGGCCCTTGTGGCCTCGACACAGGCGGGTGAGTACATGAGTTATTTAAACATCATATAACATAAGTTTCTATTATGACTAATATTTTATATCACAAACAAATCTACTTCATTTTAAAGAACATACAAAACATTATATCGTTGAATTACGTTAGGAAAATTGTGTAGTAAATTCATATACATTATATTACACGAGCTTTTGTTAAATTACGTTCGGACAGCCATGTGGTTAAATTAAATACATCGTATTCAATTCATTATAGCATGCACATATTTGTATATATATATATAGATGAGTGTGTGTGACTCAATAAGGAAATGAATAGTATGGATCAAACTGCTAGTTACTAGAAGCCGACAGAGTAGAACATAGTAGCGATGCTTGGTATAAAACCTTGCCCAGATTACTTAATTCTTTAACATTACCCGTTGATAGTAAATTTATTAACTTATAGACAGAGGGATTAACCCGGTAATGAAGCTTTATATATTTTATTCTGAGACCGTTATAGGAGGGACATTTTAAAATGAAATGGTATTCATCTTCTATGTCATTTCTACAGAAAGGACAAAATTTTAAATTGTGAGGAATTTTTTACACGAGCTTTTGTTAAATTACGTTCGGACAGCCACATCGTTAGGTTATATACATCATATTACACGAGCTTTTGTTAAATTACGTTCGGACAGTCATGTGGTT
>NW_022981191.1:0-28331 GCF_902652985.1 Pecten maximus
AATCTTTGACGCGTCCTTCGGGTTATATTTAAGTATAATGGCACTTTTGTAAACGCAAGGAGTAAACTAGCAGAACAATCGAAAAAAACTTTGTTTGCTGTTTATAAAAATATCAGGAACATTACATTACCAGTTGATTTACAATTAAAGATTTTTGATTATCTTGTACAACCTATACTTTTATATTCAGCTGAAATATGGGGTTTTGAAAATACAAATGTTATTGAGAAAATTAATTTGTAATTTTGTAAAAATGGATGAATTATGTGAAAACTTTATTTTTTGATACTGGTTTGAACTTTGTATGGAATTTACAGGAAACTTGTACATTAACGAAAGATAATTCAAAGTTTATTCTACAGCAGAGACTTCAGGACCAATTTATTCAGAAATGCTTTAATGATGTAGATGTGTCATCTAGAGGACTGAATTTCCAATTGAAGATTATTTTACTAAATTGTGTATTGTTGCAGGATATACAAATCGGACTAGGATATTTTGCAATTTTAATTAATATCTTAGGCCTGCGACCTTCGTGAGGGTCGCTTGTTCGATCCGCTGTAGACGCTTTTTGTAAACTAAATCATGTTACAAACCAATTCCTCGGTCGAATGAGATTGATGTAATGGACTGATTTCTTGAGAAAAATATGGATTTCTGACAAGCTCCTTAAACACCTAACAAACTTAAACAGCATATTCGTATTTGTGCTAGATTGAAACTATATAGCTTTGTTAAACTGCTATCCTTGAAAATATACACAGAGAATTAACAACTTTATATGTGTCAAACCAGGCCGTGTATCGTCATGAAAACATACCACAACACGAAACATCGTTAATTTAGACATTATCTCGTTTTTCATTGTAGTATAATAGTTATACACAACAAAAGAACTGTTGTATGATACTTTGTTCATCCCTTTTATAAACCGTTATGATGTACTTTTAGAGTAAATGCTTGCCAGCTTTATTCAACTGTCCGAGGCAACATCACCCCTACATATAATCACTTACCTTGATAACCATATATAGACACATTATTTAGTTAACGCACAAACTAATGACATACTTTAATCAACGGTTATCAATATCCGATTACATTTTGTATGTACACATATAATTCCACTTCATTTTCTGAAATCAATCCAAAACTATTTAATAATAGTCACTATTTAAGATATGATCAATGGCCGTATAGTAAACAAAAACATATCTAAGAGATAGATGAGTACAATTCCGAGCCGTCTTAGAGAGGTCAGGTGTCAGCGGTATTACCATTAGGGGGCTTTGTTCATGCGACAACCCAGGCAAGCCAGGAAAATCACACTTGGTCTCGTTTGGAGACTTACCTCGGCCACTGTCCATCAGTTGTTATATATAACAGAACGTTTAGCAGACGAAGAGGTGTTTTAACCTTCGATTTAGAAATACATAAATTTACAAATTTTATCGAAAGTCAGACAGCAGATATATATATCATATTAAATTTCGTACATTTAGAAAATAATTTTCTGTGTCTATGGACGTTTAGACAGAAAATAAGTTTCATTATATTCATATACCATTCCCTAGCATACGTATAGTAACGTTCGCCATACGTTTGACCGGAAACAATTTCCGTAAAAATATCAATTAAATTCTGCTTCTCCCAAAATGTTAGAAAGAGAGTAAAACTCCAGTAGGGTCCATATTTCTTTGTTTACAAAAACAACTCCGGACCTGTTCTTTTTATTAATGCTGAACAATTGATTTTCAAGTAACAATAACAAAATACATGTGTATGTGCAAATGAACTCATCACATAGATTTCCGGCTTGAATAGTTCTTTATTAGAACGGCACTAAAGGGAGGATGGTGGGCTAGAACCGACATCACAACAATATTTTAAATGTTACTATGCTCAAATTTTACGTCATATTTAAATGAGCAATTTAAATATGCAAATTGGATATTATCTCCAATTTTCTGTATTCGGTCATACACACATCGACAACAGTTTGTGATCATGATTTAGGCGATTATTTATAAATTTCAGATGAATTATGTTATAAGTTTCATGCAATTCGTGCCTCGTGAATGAATGAAAGAACACTTTTTATCGCCTATAGCTATTATGATGGACTGAAAAGCCTGTAGATGTTTTATTTGATAGTGTTTCGTGTGGTGGTATGCTATTATGACGATAGACACCTTAGTTTGACACGGATGTATAGATTTCATATCGTTTAAGGTTATTCAGTACACTTGTGCCGAGAAAGATTTATGAAATAACCAAAAGGTTGAACCCCCTCCACTAATGTTTTGATGTGAGATACAATTTATCTGGTAAATGTTAGTTAGGTACAAAAACATTGAAAACAGACATTTCAATATAAAGTTATTTGAATTAGATAAAAAAAAATCAGAAACTATAGAATTCGAGAGCTTTTCTAAACTATTTTTTGTGAAAGTTACAATAATATCAAAGTACTAGTATTGATCTATGTCGTGCTAGGCATGATTGAAAATCGGGTTAATGTCTAATTTGATAGTGCATTGTGATGTGATATCACAACAATATATACTCTGGATGACATAGGTATGTACATACTACTACAATTTTTAAAAGAAAGTATAATTTTTAAGGTATGGATAATGTGTTTAGCTGCAATATGCTTTAAACAATGCATAATTAATAATTCTACCATGTTTGCTATGCAACAACAGGTTAGATTGGTTTACGCTCGTGTCTATAATACACGCTCGTGAGTCACGGTTGTTACAATGTTATGTATCTAATACGGTTATTATAGCCGAGTGGGCTAATGGTTTAGTCTCACCTCAGCTTTTTATCACGACGCCAGTTCGAATCCTACGAAGGCCGCTTTTTTTCATCCCTTTTTTTTTAATTTTCAAAATCAATGTCATATGATACATGTTCTTGATTGTAGTACTGTAGTGCTTGTAAAGAAATGTATATTTTATCAACAAAATAATGCAATACTCAAGAAATAAATTACAAGGTTTTCCCGGGGTTTCCTTGCCCTTTTTCTATTAGAAAGAGGTAGATCTCAGAGCTAAACAGTACATGGTAGAATAGAAATAACCAACTTTGATTCGTGTATTGTTGCAGGATATACAAATCGGACTCGGATATTTTGCAATTTTAATTAATATCTTAGGCCTGCGACCTTCGTGAGGGTCGCTTGTTCGATCCGCTGTAGAGGCATTTTGTAAACTAAATCATGTTACAAACCAATTCCTCGGTCGAATGAGATTGATGTAATGGACTGATTTCTTGAGAAAAATATGGATTTCTGACAAGCTCCTTAAACACCTAACAAACTTAAACAGCATATTCGTATTTGTGCTAGATTGAAACTATATAGCTTTGTTAAACTGCTATCCTTGAAAATATATACAGAGAATTAACAACTTTATATGTGTCAAACCAGGCCGTGTATCGTCATGAAAACATACCACAACACGAAACATCGTTAATTTAGACATTATCTCGTTTTTCATTGTAGTATAATAGTTATACACAACAAAAGAACTGTTGTATGATACTTTGTTCATCCCTTTTATAAACCGTTAAGATGTACTTTTAGAGTAAATGTTTGCCAGCTTTATTCAACTGTCCGAGGCAACATCACCCCTACATATGATCACTTACCTTGATAACCATACATAGACACATTATTTAGTTAACGCACAAACTAATGACATACTTTAATCAACGGTTATCAATATCCGATTACATTTTGTATGTACACATATAATTCCACTTAATTTTCTGAAATAAATCCAAAACTATTTAATAATAGTCACTATTGAAGATATAATCAATGGCTGTATAGTAAACAAAAACATATCCAAGAGATAGATGAGTACAATTCCGAGCCGTCTTAGAGAGGTCAGGTGTCAGCGGTATTACCATTAGTTGCATTACAAAGTTTAATAATTAATTCAATAGAACAGAACAAGAGACTGTATTGTGTTTTTATTGATTACAGTAAGGCTTTCGATAGTGTTAATCATCAAAAATTATGGTATAAACTTTGGAGAAATGGTATTAGAGGGCGATTACTGAATGTAATTAAATCAATTTACGATAATGTACGTTCCTGTGTTAAACTAAATGGTAAATTATCCGCCATGTTCGATTTGCATGTCGGATTATTGCAAGGAGAATCTTTATCCCCAATGCTCTATTCTCTTTTTGTAAACGATATGGAAAGTCATTTTATAAATTCTAATTGTCAAAGTTACTCATTACAGCTGATTAACCTCTTTATGTTAATGTACGCAGACGATACAGTCTTGTTTTCAGAGGACGTTACCGACCTCCAAAATATGCTTGATAGTTTACAGACTTATACTCTTAAATGGAACTTAAAAATAAACACTGATAAAACAAAAATTGTTGTTTTTAGGAAAAGAAAAAGAATGCTACCCTCTGAAAACTGGACTTTTAATGGAAACCCTATAGAAATTGTCGATAAGTTTTGTTACCTTGGCCTGATTTTTAACTTTAACGGTAGATTCACTGCAGCATTAGATACTTTGGCTTGCCAAGGAAAAAAAGCATATTATCATTTAAAAAGAAAAATGAAAGTGTTCACCCTTAATATTGAAACGAAAATGTCTTTATTTGACACTTATGTTGCATGTGTTTTGAATTACGGATGTGAAGTATGGGGACAAGCTGTTTCACCACAAATTGAAAAAGTTCATCTTCTTTTTCTCAAAGACTTACTTAATGTTAAGAAATCGGTAAATTCTTCTATGGTCTTCTTCGAAACTGGTAGATATTCATTGTATGTGCAACGTAAAATAGCAGTAATGAAATATTGGCTGAAATTACTAAAAACCAATAATTGTGTTTTAAAATCATGTTATGACGCACTTGTCGAATTGAATAATAAAAAACCTAATTGTAAAAGTAATTGGGTTTATCATATTAAAAATGAGCTTTGTAGTTTAGGTTTTGGTTATATTTGGAACAGCCAATACGTTTTAAATGAAAGTCATTTTATGCAAGTATATGTCCAGCGTGTTCATGATGTATTTATTCAAGAATTACGCAGTGCGTTTGATATATCGTCGAAATGTTATTTATACAAACATATTGTGGATACCTTCAATACTCAATTTTATCTTATTAAGCCAATTAATTATAAATTTAAAAAGTTATTGAGTCAATTCCGTATGCAAGGACACAGTCTAAATATTGAATCTGGGCGCTACAATAAAATACCTAGAAGTCAAAGAGTTTGCACAGTTTGTGACAAAAATGACGTCGAGGACGAAGTACATTTTGTGCTTCTTTGTCCTGCATATTCTGAACTAAGAAAAACATACATCAAAAAGTATTATCATTCTCGTCCAAGTGTTTATAAATTGATAGAATTATTTTCCAGTAAAAGTGTTAAAACCTTGAATAGATTGGGTAAATTTTTGTTACATGCCACTGCAGAAAGAAAAACTCTCCTTGTAAGTAACTAAATTAAATGCGTTTTGGAAATTATGATCACAGTTTTCATATGTAGTGTTCTTGTATATACATTATATATGTATGTAGAAAGTATGTTATTTATATTGAATAGTACATGTTTAAATTATGTCGTCATACTGTCATGACGTCATAGGCATGCAATACGTAGACGCTGTAATTGTTATGCATCAGTTACAAGTTTTCAAAAGCAATATGTTATTCATTATTATGTGTCGTAAGTGTATTGCCTGTGTTGGGCCCTCCGCCATCTTGTCATTCAAGTTGCAATATGTATACATATTATATGAATATTGTGTTATCCTATATGCTGTGTTGCATTTGGAATAAATAAATTGAATTGAGTACAATTTCGAGCCGTCTTAGAGAGGTCAGGTGTCAGCGGTATTACCATTAGGGGGCTTTGTTCATGCGACAACCCAGGCAAGCCAGGAAAATCACACTTGGTCTCGTTTGGAGACTTACCTCGGCCACTGTCCATCAGTTGTTATATATAACAGAACGTTTAGCAGACGAAGAGGTGTTTTAACCTTTCGATTTAGAAATACATAAATTTACAAATTTTATCGAAAGTCAGACAGCGGATATATATATCATATTAAATTTCGTACATTTAGAAAATAATTTTCTGTGTCTATGGACGTTTAGACAGAAAATAAGTTTCATTATATTCATATACCATTCCCTAGCATACGTATAGTAACGTTCGCCATACGTTTGACCGGAAACAATTTCCGTAAAAATATCAATTAAATTCTGCTTCTCCCAAAATGTTAGAAAGAGAGTAAAACTCCAGTAGGGTCCATATTTCTTTGTTTACAAAAACAACTCCGGACCTGTTCTTTTTATTAATGCTGAACAATTGATTTTCAAGTAACAATAACAAAATACATGTGTATGTGCAAATGAACTCATCACATAGATTTCCGGCTTGAATAGTTCTTTATTAGAACGGCACTAAAGGGAGGATGGTGGGCTAGAACCGACATCACAACAATATTTTAAATGTTACTATGCTCAAATTTTACGTCATATTTAAATGAGCAATTTAAATATGCAAATTGGATATTATCTCCAATTTTCTGTATTCGGTCATACACACATCGACAACAGTTTGTGATCATGATTTAGGCGATTATTTATAATTTCAGATGAATTATGTTATAAGTTTCATGCAATTCGTGCCTCGTGAATGAATGAAAGAACACTTTTTATCGCCTATAGCTATTATGATGGACTGAAAAGCCTGTAGATGTTTTATTTGATAGTGTTTCGTGTGGTGGTATGCTATTATGACGATAGACACCTTAGTTTGACACGGATGTATAGATTTCATATCGTTTAAGGTTATTCAGTACACTTGTGCCGAGAAAGATTTATGAAATAACCAAAAGGTTGAACCCCCTCCACTAATGTTTTGATGTGAGATACAATTTATCTGGTAAATGTTAGTTAGGTACAAAAACATTGAAAACAGACATTTCAATATAAAGTTATTTGAATTAGATCAAAAAAAATCAGAAACTATAGAATTCGAGAGCTTTTCTAAACTATTTTTTGTGAAAGTTACAATAATATCAAAGTACTAGTATTGATCTATGTCGTGCTAGGCATGATTGAAAATCGGGTTAATGTCTAATTTGATAGTGCATTGTGATGTGATATCACAACAATATATACTCTGGATGACAGGTATGTACATACTACTACAATTTTTAAAAGAAAGTTTAAGTTTTAAGGTATGGATAATGTGTTTAGCTGCAATATGTTTTAAACAATGCATAATTAATAATTCTACCATGTTTGCTATGCAACAACAGGTTAGATTGGTTTACGCTCGTGTCTATAATACACGCTCGTGAGTCACGGTTGTTACAATGTTATGTATCTAATACGGTTATTATAGCCGAGTGGGCTAATGGTTTAGTCTCACCTCAGCTTTTTATCACGACGCCAGTTCGAATCCTACGAAGGCCGCTTTTTTTCATCCCTTTTTTTTTTATTTTCAAAATCAATGTCATATGATACATGTTCTTGATTGTAGTACTGTAGTGCTTGTAAAGAAATGTATATTTTATCAACAAAATAATGCAATACTCAAGAAATAAATTACAAGGTTTTCCCGGGGTTTCCTTGCCCTTTTTCTATTAGAAAGAGGTAGATCTCAGAGCTAAACAGTACATGGTAGAATAGAAATAATCAACTTTGATTCGTGTATTGTTGCAGGATATACAAATCGGACTCGGATATTTTGCAATTTTAATTAATATCTTAGGCCTGTGACCTTCGTGAGGGTCGCTTGTTCGATCCGCTGTAGAGGCATTTTGTAAACTAAATCATGTTACAAACCAATTCCTCGGTCGAATGAGATTGATGTAATGGACTGATTTCTTGAGAAAAATATGGATTTCTGACAAGCTCCTTAAACATCTAACAAACTTAAACAGCATATTCGTATTTGTGCTAGATTGAAACTATATAGCTTTGTTAAACTGCTATCCTTGAAAATATACACAGAGAATTAACAACTTTATATGTGTCAAACCAGGCCGTGTATCGTCATGAAAACATACCACAACACGAAACATCGTTAATTTAGACATTATCTCGTTTTTCATTGTAGTATAATAGTTATACACAACAAAAGAACTGTTGTATGATACTTTGTTCATCCCTTTTATAAACCGTTAAGATGTACTTTTAGAGTAAATGTTTGCCAGCTTTATTCAACTGTCCGAGGCAACATCACCCCTACATATAATCACTTACCTTGTTAACCATATATAGACACATTATTTAGTTAACGCACAAACTAATGACATACTTTAATCAACGGTTATCAATATCCGATTACATTTTGTATGTACACACATAATTCCACTTAATTTTCTGAAATAAATCCAAAACTATTTAATAATAGTCACTATTTAAGATATGATCAATGGCCGTATAGTAAACAAAAACATATCCAAGAGATAGATGAGTACAATTCCGAGCCGTCTTAGAGAGGTCAGGTGTCAGCGGTATTACCATTAGGGGGCTTTGTTCATGCGACAACCCAGGCAAGCCAGGAAAATCACACTTGGTCTCGTTTGGAGACTTACCTCGGCCACTGTCCATCAGTTGTTATATATAACAGAACGTTTAGCAGACGAAGAGGTGTTTTAACCTTTCGATTTAGAAATACATAAATTTACAAATTTTATCGAAAGTCAGACAGCGGATATATATATCATATTAAATTTCGTACATTTAGAAAATAATTTTCTGTGTCTATGGACGTTTAGACAGAAAATAAGTTTCATTATATTCATATACCATTCCCTAGCATACGTATAGTAACGTTCGCCATACGTTTGACCGGAAACAATTTCCGTAAAAATATCAATTAAATTCTGCTTCTCCCAAAATGTTAGAAAGAGAGTAAAACTCCAGTAGGGTCCATATTTCTTTGTTTACAAAAACAACTCCGGACCTGTTCTTTTTATTAATGCTGAACAATTGATTTTCAAGTAACAATAACAAAATACATGTGTATGTGCAAATGAACTCATCACATAGATTTCCGGCTTGAATAGTTCTTTATTAGAACGGCACTAAAGGGAGGATGGTGGGCTAGAACCGACATCACAACAATATTTTAAATGTTACTATGCTCAAATTTTACGTCATATTTAAATGAGCAATTTAAATATGCAAATTGGATATTATCTCCAATTTTCTGTATTCGGTCATACACACATCGACAACAGTTTGTGATCATGATTTAGGCGATTATTTATAAATTTCAGATGAATTATGTTATAAGTTTCATGCAATTCGTGCCTCGTGAATGAATGAAAGAACACTTTTTATCGCCTATAGCTATTATGATGGACTGAAAAGCCTGTAGATGTTTTATTTGATAGTGTTTCGTGTGGTGGTATGCTATTATGACGATAGACACCTTAGTTTGACACGGATGTATAGATTTCATATCGTTTAAGGTTATTCAGTACACTTGTGCCGAGAAAGATTTATGAAATAACCAAAAGGTTGAACCCCCTCCACTAATGTTTTGATGTGAGATACAATTTATCTGGTAAATGTTAGTTAGGTACAAAAACATTGAAAACAGACATTTCAATATAAAGTTATTTGAATTAGATCAAAAAAAATCAGAAACTATAGAATTCGAGAGCTTTTCTAAACTATTTTTTGTGAAAGTTACAATAATATCAAAGTACTAGTATTGATCTATGTCGTGCTAGGCATGATTGAAAATCGGGTTAATGTCTAATTTGATAGTGCATTGTGATGTGATATCACAACAATATATACTCTGGATGACAGGTATGTACATACTACTACAATTTTTAAAAGAAAGTATAATTTTTAAGGTATGGATAATGTGTTTAGCTGCAATATGCTTTAAACAATGCATAATTAATAATTCTACCATGTTTGCTATGCAACAACAGGTTAGATTGGTTTACGCTCGTGTCTATAATACATGCTCGTGAGTCACGGTTGTTACAATGTTATGTATCTAATACGGTTATTATAGCCGAGTGGGCTAATGGTTTAGTCTCACCTCAGCTTTTTATCACGACGCCAGTTCGAATCCTACGAAGGCCGCTTTTTTTCATCCCTTTTTTTTTTATTTTCAAAATCAATGTCATATGATACATGTTCTTGATTGTAGTACTGTAGTGCTTGTAAAGAAATGTATATTTTATCAACAAAATAATGCAATACTCGAGAAATAAATTACAAGGTTTTCCCGGGGTTTCCTTGCCCTTTTTCTATTAGAAAGAGGTAGATCTCAGAGCTAAACAGTACATGGTAGAATAGAAATAACCAACTTTGATTCGTGTATTGTTGCAGGATATACAAATCGGACTCGGATATTTTGCAATTTTAATTAATATCTTAGGCCTGTGACCTTCGTGAGGGTCGCTTGTTCGATCCGCTGTAGAGGCATTTTGTAAACTAAATCATGTTACAAACCAATTCCTCGGTCGAATGAGATTGATGTAATGGACTGATTTCTTGAGAAAAATATGGATTTCTGACAAGCTCCTTAAACATCTAACAAACTTAAACAGCATATTCGTATTTGTGCTAGATTGAAACTATATAGCTTTGTCAAACTGCTATCCTTGAAAATATATACAGATAATTAACAACTTTATATGTGTCAAACCAGGCCGTGTATCGTCATGAAAACATGCCAAAACACGAAACATCGTTAATTTAGACATTATCTCGTTTTTCATTGTAGTATAATAGTTATACACAACAAAAGAACTGTTGTATGATACTTTGTTCATCCCTTTTATAAACCGTTAAGATGTACTTTTAGAGTAAATGTTTGCCAGCTTTATTCAACTGTCCGAGGCAACATCACCCCTACATATAATCACTTACCTTGTTAACATATAATCACTTACCTTGTTAACACATTATTTAGTTAACGCACAAACTAAAAACATACTTTAATCAACGGTTATCAATATCCGATTACATTTTGTATGTACACATATAATTCCACTTAATTTTCTGAAATAAATCCAAAACTATTTAATAATAGTCACTATTTAAGATATAATCAATGGCCGTATAGTAAACAAAAACATATCCAAGAGATAGATGAGTACAATTCCGAGCCGTCTTAGAGAGGTCAGGTGTCAGCGGTATTACCATTAGGGGGCTTTGTTCATGCGACAACCCAGGCAAGCCAGGAAAATCACACTTGGTCTCGTTTGGAGACTTACCTCGGCCACTGTCCATCAGTTGTTATATATAACAGAACGTTTAGCAGACGAAGAGGTGTTTTAACCTTTCGATTTAGAAATACATAAATTTACAAATTTTATCGAAAGTCAGACAGCAGATATATATATCATATCGTTTAAGGTTATTCAGTACACTTGTGCCGAGAAAGATTTATGAAATAACCAAAAGGTTGAACCCCCTCCACTAATGTTTTGATGTGAGATACAATTTATCTGGTAAATGTTAGTTAGGTACAAAAACATTGAAAACAGACATTTCAATATAAAGTTATTTGAATTAGATAAAAAAAAAATCAGAATCTATAGAATTCGAGAGCTTTTCTAAACTATTTTTTTGTGAAAGTTACAATAATATCAAAGTACTAGTATTGATCTATGTCGTGCTAGGCATGATTGAAAATCGGGTTAATGTCTAATTTGATAGTGCATTGTGATGTGATATCACAACAATATATACTCTGGATGACATAGGTATGTACATACTACTACAATTTTTAAAAGAAAGTACAATTTTTAAGGTATGGATAATGTGTTTAGCTGCAATATGCTTTAAACAATGCATAATTAATAATTCTACCATGTTTGCTATGCAACAACAGGTTAGATTGGTTTACGCTCGTGTCTATAATACACGCTCGTGAGTCACGGTTGTTACAATGTTATGTATCTAATACGGTTATTATAGCCGAGTGGGCTAATGGTTTAGTCTCACCTCAGCTTTTTATCACGACGCCAGTTCGAATCCTACGAAGGCCGCTTTTTTTCATCCCTTTTTTTTTTATTTTCAAAATCAATGTCATATGATACATGTTCTTGATTGTAGTACTGTAGTGCTTGTAAAGAAATGTATATTTTATCAACAAAATAATGCAATACTCGAGAAATAAATTACAAGGTTTTCCCGGGGTTTCCTTGCCCTTTTTCTATTAGAAAGAGGTAGATCTCAGAGCTAAACAGTACATGGTAGAATAGAAATAACCAACTTTGATTCGTGTATTGTTGCAGGATATACAAATCGGACTCGGATATTTTGCAATTTTAATTAATATCTTAGGCCTGTGACCTTCGTGAGGGTCGCTTGTTCGATCCGCTGTAGAGGCATTTTGTAAACTAAATCATGTTACAAACCAATTCCTCGGTCGAATGAGATTGATGTAATGGACTGATTTCTTGAGAAAAATATGGATTTCTGACAAGCTCCTTAAACATCTAACAAACTTAAACAGCATATTCGTATTTGTGCTAGATTGAAACTATATAGTTTTGTCAAACTGCTATCCTTGAAAATATACACAGAGAATTAACAACTTTATATGTGTCAAACCAGGCCGTGTATCGTCATGAAAACATACCACAACACGAAACATCGTTAATTTAGACATTATCTCGTTTTTCATTGTAGTATAATAGTTATACACAACAAAAGAACTGTTGTATGATACTTTGTTCATCCCTTTTATAAACCGTTAAGATGTACTTTTAGAGTAAATGTTTGCCAGCTTTATTCAACTGTCCGAGGCAACATCACCCCTACATATAATCACTTACCTTGTTAACCATATATAGACACATTATTTAGTTAACGCACAAACTAATGACATACTTCCCTTAGCCACTGCATCACTTCTCAGGAAAAACTCAACTCTTGTATAAATAAATTTGCTTATATTTATTGATAACTAGCGATAGGTATACGCCGACACATTTTACAAATACTCGAACTCATACACTCATTCACACATTACAACATCATGTATGTACTATAAACTTAAAATTCCCCACTGTGAAAATCATACGAATTATGAAATGCAATACATATATTTTACTAATTAATCCTGTATACATGTATGCCATCTTATATAAAAATAAGCAATTACTTGGTCTCGGATATTAATTTGCGTATACACGTGTGTCGCCTCTGGTCTACCCTCGCTGAATGACACACGTTATACCTAACACTGTCAACTGCACGTGCAAATACCATGACGCCACCTATGAGAAAACTCGCAACCTAAGGGAAAATAATTTCCGTCTAATTCGCTCCGCTCAAACCACGGGAATTTTATTTCCCTTAGCCACTGCATCACTTCTCAGGAAAAACTCAACTCTTGTATAAATAAATTTGCTTATATTTATTGATAACTAGCGATAGGTATACGCCGATGAATCCAAAAGAACGGGAAATGCGAAAAATATGTATAACATTATAAACCTAAACTTTGCGAAACAAGCAGTCTCTCACAAAAGGAATCTTTAACATAACCATCTTTAGCGTTTTCACTTACCCATCTACCATGTCGTTTAAAAAGTCTATCTCCTATTCCTCGATTGGCAGCTGCCGTAGCACCCCCAGAACGCAAAGAATGTAGACAATATTTGGATATATCGTTTACGTGGGACCTGAAAGCTTCTATGAACAATTCACGTAAAGTAGTATAAGACATCACTTTTTTATCCTTCCTTAACTTATAACCATCTTTCAACGCACTCAAATTACACAACAAATGTACATCGTCACTCTCATCCACACCAAGCCATTCAAAATAACGTTCAATATTTACAACTGGACACAACTTGGTCCCTGTCCGTGAAATCACAATCCAAGCACCATCTCGGTACTTATCGGTCTTACTAGATTCTATAAACACGCGCATATGTGTGGAATCCGTTACAATGTCAGACCGTTTAATTTTCAATAACTCTTCACTTCGTAGGAATCCCGCGTATCCCAATAAACAAGCACATATGATACGTTGATTTTTAATGTTACCCTCCATGTAGAGAAAATCAAACATATCACTCAACATACGAATGGTTACAGGTTCCTTCTTAATCACAGGACGAGCCAATTTCCGTTTGCCAGCCTCCAAAATATTTACAACTAATTTAGAGTCAGTTGGAGATTTAAAATCAAAAATATCATGAAACCACTTTAAACTATAAAAGGCATTAACCAATGGACTGGGTGAGTTTGCGGTTTGCATAATGGAAGTCAAATAAATTGCTACATGTAAAGGTTTTGCCGGTAAGGTGTCCCCAAAATTTATACCCGAATTAATGGCCCACTTTTTCCATCTGAGAAATCCCCTCTTGTAAGCCTTGCTTGTATTCACAGCTCGAGATCCCTCCAAAATCTCAGGTATCTGGGTCACCTTATCCAGCAGCACCTCCGGCAATTCATTGATCTCCCCACCGAAACTCTGCAAAAATATACGTATAAACAAAAATACATTATAATATATCAATTAAACTCTGTACACAACTATCTTTCAACCTCATTAAACAAAAACACACAATTTGAAACCATGGTTCAATATTACATATCTTTGCAATATCGATGTAGTGAATTACTTCATATATCTAACAATCTATCTTAACTTTTATAAATTCCTGTTTATAATTTCCTCCGAAACAATGTCTCGACAAATTATCATGGCTTGCCAGCCTATATACATTTGTAACTGTCACGCATATTATCATGGCTTGTCAGCCGAGATAATCTCCAATTATCCCAGCAATTATCAAGGCAGCCACGCCTAACATTCACCATCAGCCAATTCAAAATATCATTTTCAATGCTAACATTTTGAATTTAAGGTCCTCCACACCAAAAATTCCACTTCCGTTTTTACACGGAACATAAAATTCCTTCTGCGATGGTAACTCTATACAATCCACTACATTTCTAATGAATGTACTATCCGTAGAACTACTACATACGAGTGGCCAAAAACTCGCAGATCTCCACACGGGTGCAACCAATACACCTGACGCATGCGTACGCATCATCTGTCTTAATACTCTGGGTATTAAGAAAATTGGCGGGACAAACAGTCCGAATTTTCCGGTCCAACTTACAGTAAATGCATCAACACCGGCCGAATTTTCATTCCAAAATCTTGAATAAAACAATGCCTTTTTAGTGTTATGCTCAGATGCAAACCAATCTACTTCTAAACTGCCCCACTTCGTTTCAATCATGTTTAACACACTAAAAGATATACCCCAGTCGTCTCTGTCTACAATACGAGATAAGTAGTCAGCCCTGTCATTCAGACTCCTAGGCAACCATTCCATTTCAATCGAAATTGATTTTGAAACACAAACTCGATAAATTTCAATCGCGACATCCTGTAATTCGCCTTTCATAGAACCTTTATGAACTATGCTGCACACTCCTGCATTGTCTGAAAACCATTTCAATCTGTGATCCTCTAATTGACCCTTCAAAGAAATTAAAACCCTCAACACAGCTACTAACTCTCTCCAAGTCGACGATTTTATACTTTCATCGACTGACCACATCCCATGAGCTACACTATCAACCGTATTCACTTCATAACCAGCAAAACCCGTTCCACTTGCGTCACTATAAATAATCTTGGAACAAACCCCTGTGTCACGTAGTCGTCTGGAATTAAGTTTACTTATGGTTTGTGTCCAGAACTGTAGTTGTACGATACTCTCCTCAGACAATTTGATATACGAATTCCAACTATAAGCTGTATGTACATCCATAGAAAGATACCTAGTCATAATCTGTGAAACATTTCCTATAACTACGTTCATAGAAATAATCTGCCCTACGAAACTAGCAACTTTTCTCACCTGTACTCGGTTACCCTTCTGAATACTGCCCTCAAGTTCAGCCACTGTAGCTAAAGCCTTGTCAACTCTACGGACAGGAATATGTATTAACCCGTTTAACGCATCCAAGATTACACCTAGAAATTCTAATTCCTGCGTTGGTACCCACAAAGATTTTTCTGCCTTGGGTATAAAACCAGATTTCAACAAATCCTCCTTAATCTCATCTGCTGCTAATTGAGTGAGAGAGGCATTAGGACCACACCCAAATCCATCATCAAGAAACATAACAATCAGCTTACCCTCACCTCTCCATTTAGCTACCAATGGCCTTGTTATTTTCGTAAAAATATAAGGAGCTGTTGATAAACCGAACGGTAAAACCAAAAATTTGAAATAAACAATCTGGCCGTCCATCAACCAAGAAAAACCCAAATATTCAGTATGAGGCCCATAAATATCCACAAAATGATACGCTGAATGTATGTCAAATTTAAACATAAAAAATCCCTGTTCTAAATACATCAAGGCCAGCCTCAAATCTTCAAATTTCACAGACTGTTTCCACAAATGTTTATTGATCGACCTCAAATCTAATATCAATCTCTTCTTCTTATTATTTTGTACAGATACAGTTAACGGATTTACTACCGTTGGTACATGGTCACATTTTTTCACTAAGCCCCTGTCTAGCAGATCTTTAATAGCTTGAACCACAAACTCCTTCTCATTCAAAGCTGACATATTGTTGTTTAAAAATAAACTATCTGGCCGAGAATAAAAGGGAATTTTGTATCCATTAAAAATTGTATCTTTGATAAAATCACAAGCCCCTATTTCCTGCCAAAAATCTATATGTCTTTTTAACCTTCCCTTAACAATAATATGTTTTTGCCCTTCCTCATATTCATAATAATCATGGGTAAAAACACTATCATCAATAGTCTCGTACTCATCTTTGAAAGTGTTCGCATCAACGTTATCTACGTCATCACTTTTTGGTTCCCACTGATTGGTCCGTTCCTGCTCTGTTGGGTCCAATGTGGGGACAGTCCTTCCGGAAGTGGTTCCACTCTCCGCAACTGAAGCAGGCTCCACTCCTGGGCCCGCTGAACATACGAAAGGGCTGATCCATTCTGTATCCCGACCTGGCCGGTCCAAAACCATTAGCTCCCCCAGCTGCCGGTCCACTCCAATTAAACATAGGCACACTGCTACCGCCATTATTAAAAGTAACACCTTGAGTAGCGCGTTTTCCTTGACTTGGTTTTTTCTTAAGTCTATCTTTTTTCCTCTTAACGGCCCTAGCCTCTGCCCGATGAATCTTGTTTTCATCCTCCGAATCACTGGCCACAGGATTACTTTCATATTGCCGCACTGTCTCCCAGCCGCCTTCGGAAGTATCGGCGATACGAATGAGTTTATTACGTTGTTTCAGTTTATCTTCACACTCTGACAATACTTCCTTCAAATAGTCAACTTTACCGTTAACCAAAGCCCACTGTGCTTGCTTTACAATGTCAAGTATTTCAGTGTTAAAAGAATACTGTTTCTTGTTACCTTCGTATTTCCACGACAGCTCTGTTTCAGTTTTTAACTTTTTAACTTCGGAGACTACCGTCTGGGACTGACCACGCACCTGTTCCTTCAATTCATTTAGTTCAATTTTCTGGCTTCTGAATTCACTCAAAATCTGTTTCAGAGTAGCCGAAACTTCAGACTCACTTCCAAGCTGTGAACTCTCTTTGTTTTCCATACCCGTATACAGCAAAATAAGCAATTACTTGGTCTCGGATATTAATTTGCGTATACACGTGTGTCGCCTCTGGTCTACCCTCGCTGAATGACACACGTTATACCTAACACTGTCAACTGCACGTGCAAATACCATGACGCCACCTATGAGAAAACTCGCAACCTAAGGGAAAATAATTTCCGTCTAATTCGCTCCGCTCAAACCACGGAAATTTTATTTTAATCAACGGTTATCAATATCCGATTACATTTTGTATGTACACATATAATTCCACTTAATTTTGTGAAATTAATCCAAAACTATTTAATAATAGTCACTATTTAAGATATAATCAATGGCCGTATAGTAAACAAAAACATATCCAAGAGATAGATGAGTACAATTCCGAGCCGTCTTAGAGAGGTCAGGTGTCAGCGGTATAACCATTAGGGGGCTTTGTTCATGCGACAACCCACGCAAGCCAGGAAAATCACACTTGGTCTCGTTTGGAGACTTACCTCGGCCACTGTCCATCAGTTGTTATATATAACAGAACGTTTAGCAGACGAAGAGGTGTTTTAACCTTTCGATTTAGAAATACATAAATTTACAAATTTTATCGAAAGTCAGACGGCGGATATATATATCATATTAAATTTCGTACATTTAGAAAATAATTTTCTGTGTCTATGGACGTTTAGACAGAAAATAAGTTTCATTATATTCATATACCATTCCCTAGCATACGTATAGTAACGTTCGCCATACGTTTGACCGGAAACAATTTCCGTAAAAATATCAATTAAATTCTGCTTCTCCCAAAATGTTAGAAAGAGAGTAAAACTCCAGTAGGGTCCATATTTCTTTGTTTACAAAAACAACTCCGGACCTGTTCTTTTTATTAATGCTGAACAATTGATTTTCAAGTAACAATAACAAAATACATGTGTATGTGCAAATGAACTCATCACATAGATTTCCGGCTTGAATAGTTCTTTATTAGAACGGCACTAAAGGTAGGATGGTGGGCTAGAACCGACATCACAACAATATTTTAAATGTTACTATGCTCAAATTTTACGTCATATTTAAATGAGCAATTTAAATATGCAAATTGGATATTATCTCCAATTTTCATTTTCTGTATTCGGTCATACACACATCGACAACAGTTTGTGATCATGATTTAGGCGATTATTTATAAATTTCAGATGAATTATGTTATAAGTTTCATGCAATTCGTGCCTCGTGAACGAATGAAAGAACACTTTTTATCGCCTATAGCTATTATGATGGACTGAAAAGCCTGTAGATGTTTTATTTGATAGTGTTTCGTGTGGTGGTATGCTATTATGACGATAGACACCTTAGTTTGACACGGATGTATAGATTTCATATCGTTTAAGGTTATTCAGTACACTTGTGCCGAGAAAGATTTATGAAATAACCAAAAGGTTGAACCCCCTCCACTAATGTTTTGATGTGAGATACAATTTATCTGGTAAATGTTAGTTAGGTACAAAAACATTGAAAACAGACATTTCAGTGAGGCGAGTGTCGTTTACGATCTAAGAACCTCGTTAAGCACCTTGCTCTGATTGGCTGAAAAACACACTGCCAATCTATCGCGCTCGTTTATTGGTCAATAACAATAGAAAACGAAAGTAGCTTTCAATATAGTTCGGATACACGTACATGTAGATTTACTTTTCCACCTCATCCACAACTTCACCGATAGATTTTATATTTAACGTTAATCACACAAATTACTAATCTTCCATCGAAAGAAAACACAGCAAACTTTACGAGCCTGAAACAAAATGTTTTTGTTGTGATCAGACATCGTATATCGTCGCTTTGTTTTTTTAAGACCGCGATCTTTTATTGTTCATACATTTTGTATATTTATTTTGAGATCCCTCCCTACTTACGTTGTGGTTTCAGCAAGTTTTATTATGACAACAAAAGGATTAGACAACAGGCAGTGTCTTTATATCAATATACATTTACACAATAAAATAGAATAATTTGTTCCAGAGACTTGTATATCACAAGTCTCTGTTTGTTCTAAAGCGATAAAAAACCAACATTTGACACTTTTGACTGCCTTTTCGGAAAACATTCAACAGTTTCAAATATTTTTTTTCACCAACAAGAGTGGATACATATACATGAATATTGAAATACAATCCGAACCATTGACTACTATGTATACGTACGCAGCATCTAAATAAATAGGCTGTCTTCTCATAAGTTGAATCACCTTCGAAGTTGAAGTTGAATATTGAAATTGGACGTTTTAATCAGATAGATAGAATTGGTAATTGTGCAACTGTGGTGATATTGAAGACGAGTACCGTTTCATAATAAAATGTAACTTTTACGCAAATATCAGAAAACGTTTCATCAAACCGTACTACTAACGAAAACCTAGTATGCAGAAATTTGAGCAACTTTTAGAAACAAGAAATATTAAAGATATTTCAAATCTAGGGAAATTTATCATTTTCGACAACAAAAGACAATTGTTTCTAGAAATTTAATAGCAATGATAATAATTGAAAAAAAATGAAATCACTCTCTAAACTAGCGCTGCGGTAACTGTTTGGCAACACAATTATTCAGTAATTTATATTGTTATATATGATCATTGTAAATTTGTGAAATTTTATTGTTAATACAAGTAATGATAAAATGATTATTAAATAGTCTTTGATTTAAGATAATCAATTCAAAATAAATATGTAAATGCAATTAATATATACATGTTTTTGTAATTAAATGCATTTATTTTTTTTAAATCAATACGTTTTAAATATAGGTCCTGGAGGCTATCCCTACCCCTAGGGACTTATAGCTTCTAAAAAAAACATTGGCATCCCCACCCTATAACCATTTATAGTATTGCTGCATGGGCATCAAGAAATAAACACAATCCTGTTGTAAATATAGGCATTGGGGTATTTCCCCATCCCTAGGGACTATTATTCGATTTATGGATTTATGGATATCCATAATTCGATATATGGATATCCATAATTCGATTTATGGATATCTATTATTCGATTTATGGATATCCATAATTCGATTTATGGATATCCATAATTCGATTTATGGATATCCATAATTCGATTTATGGATATCCATAAATCGAATTATAAATATCCAAAATGAACTCATTGTCAAGATAATTGATTTTTTCCACACAATAAGTTTAGGCTGTAGGCTGATGGTGTTACAACTTATCAAACATTTCACGTCTAATAATCATGTAGTTTGGACAATGGGAAAAGTAATGAAAAGAGATTTCACATTGGTTACAACATGCATATGAAGGTGATTCTACTCAATTCGGCGGATCTGGAGTGGATCAAATGGACCTGAGCGGGATTTTAGCTGTATTATAGCTAAGCTTTTGTTTCATTTTAGTGTTAAGTGCAAGAATGAATGTCGCGATATAAAATGAAGATTTTATTCATAAAATTATCATTTGGTAATGTTATCTCGAGCTTTATATATGGGACTTAGGACTTAACTGCAATCAATGTAAGATGTACGTACCAGATAACCAAATAATTTTTTTAAAAAGTGAGTATTTAACCGATTAATAGAATAAATTCTTATTATCAATTTCCTTGCATTAAACACTGAAATATTGCACAAACTTCCACGTCTCGTTCAGGTCCACCATGTTTGTCGATTCAATGATTACCAACCCATTAAGCTTGAAAACGCATCATTAAAAAAATTCACATAGAAATGGTAATATTATATACGAAAGCCTATTTGTGTCGATTAAATGAAATATACATGTTATAACGCGGGGAAAAAACACGTTATTCCGGAAATAAAGCCGATTGTTTGCGTTATAACGTGAAAAAAGTCCTAATAACGCGAAAAAAAATCACGAAATAACGCGAAAAACCCCTGATAACGCGAAAATAATTACGAAATAACGCAAATCAAAACACTAATAAGGAAAAAAAATTTCTTCATTAACATTATCTAAAACGCTTGTCGTTTGTTTGATACAATTTCCATTGACACCTAGAATATTTAAAACGATCTGGGTATCGTTTCAAAGCTTCGTAATTAACGAATTTTGCGTAAGTCATATTTACAAATTACTATGAATTACTATGCATTTCATACAAAAATCGTAACTTACGAACGTTCGCAAGCAGCTCTTGCTTCCCTCGCTAAGCTCAAAAGTTCCAACACACTCCATCGAAGGCTTTTTCAAAGTCAACAAATATACAATATAAATTGATTTCCATCATTTGGGTCATATTAATCAAGCTTGACGACAAATATGATCAATTGTCGAATAATTTAAACGAAATCCGGACCGGTTTTCACATATCAAGCTGACATCCTCAGAATATTTCTGTAGCATTTGATTTAGTATAGATGTACTTTTGAACAGCTTTCCCATACAACTGACGATTTTAATCCGCCTGTAATTTCATGTTTGATATATTCATTCATACCATTGTCATTAGATTCGTTAACAGAGGAAATACGATGTATTTGATTGAATAAGTTGTACAATTTATGCCCAATCCCGTTGCTTAAAGGCAATACAATATGTTTAAATCAAATTAAATTTAAGTGTCATTCATTTTAAATACATTAAAGTACATTGTACACCAATCACATACATATAATACAATAAAATGTCCTACATTACGAGACACTATTAACATTAAAATTTTAGCGTTCTTCCGTTATCTTTCAACATATAAGAGTCACCTGTGACATGGGGGCGTACATAGAAACCAAAATATTAAATCAACTGTACGGAGTTGCCATCCGCCTTCTTGTAAATTGATTTATTCGGGGAAAAATGAATAAGAAAAAAAACAAAAACCCTTGGATTAGATAAGAAAGCGTGACATGGTTAGAATTGTGGATTCTCAGCAAAACCTGTAAGGTGGCGCTGCTTTACAGTTTACAAAGAAAAGAAAATTGACCTAAATTATATGTTTCTTCATTTTCATGTTGGACAATGTTAGTTATTTCATCAAACATCACATCACACAAAATTCGATTTATGAGTTACAAATTGATGAAATCCATAATTAATGGATATCCATAATTCGAATAATGAATAAAATCGAATTATGGATATCCATAAATCGAATTATGGATATCCATAATTCAAGGTACGTTTCTTTTTACTGGCTTCTTTTTGATTAACTTCAATGGGTAGACACGTAACTTATAAATAACTACAAGGCACGAACTGTTCATGTTAAAAACTGTGGATGATTCAAACTATTGAAAATTAAAGATACATATGCATATAATTATATGTGTCACCAATTTTCGTAGTACAGTAAAGTTGACCACCGTTAGGGTCACCTTGCCAATCTACCGAGCAATTAGCAAATCAGTGTCATCCAACGTATTGGGCACAGGTAAGTTTTCATATATTAATAAATTTGCAACATGAATTATTAACTATATTTTCTTTATATTACTAATAATAAGTTGATTGTACTCTCATATATGTAAATCATTTTTTGAATCGAGGCTTCTTCTTGCACCACCGTAATAGATGCATATAAGCAAATACGATAAAAATTCTTCATATGACAGGATGAAAATTATAAACATTTAAATAGCCCGTGTGTGAGACATAAGACGCCCTAAAGTCCCTAAATTTTGCTTCCAGTTACTTACATGTTTCTTGTCTCCTCTTGCTGCAATAGAAGTTAGTAACAATACTTAAATAATCTGTATACAGCGAGGACGACTCAATCACGGGTTTAAGGCTTCTAGGATATACGTGTATTTGGTAGACTAGAAAAACCGCCGAAAATAACTTTAATGTTGAATTCGATGGGTTATCTATAGGTTGAATTGAAATAACACCTTATACCTATTTATTGATTTACATAAATTGATTTATGAATATTTACTTTTATAATTATGGATATATCGATATTGATATATCGGAATCTACCCTTTGCAGTTTAAATAAGAACAACTTATTTCTTCTACATAGTGCTTAATACCGAATGAATAATTAAATTGAAAGTAAGCATATGTCCATATCAATCGATTAGTTGCTCGTTTAAATAAAAATGATAATTTGTTTCAAGTGATAAGGATTTTAATCATATAAAGCATATGTTGTATCTCAAGTTATCATACCCCGACGCAGGTCATTACTCCTAATGCCTGTGATAATATTCCAATGTGTGATTAACGACATTTTATTAAAAAATAGAAACAAAACAAAAACAAGAGAGAGAGAAAAGAACAACATACTGAAATAATTTGTTATAACATATATCATTTGATAGGCATTTTTATAAATATATATAGTCAGACCTTCTTTATTAATTCAAATTATAAGAAATAAGACCACCGAAAAAGTTATTGAAAGCTGGAATCACTGTTTTAATGGGGATGGTCTCATAACATATTCTAGTTCAATTTAGACATTATTTAATTAATTAATTAATTTTTTTTTCGTTTTATTGCAAGTATTTTGTTATATAACTGTGAAAGAATATGACGAATCGTTTCATTAAATGTTGAAGTCTTCTATATAAAAAAAAGAAATTATGATAAATTTTGCGAATGTCAAATATATATATACATATACATGAGTTTTATAAGAATTATTTAATATAGTCATAAGTACTTAGAGTTACCTCCCCTGAATTACATTGTGAAAGAATATGACGAATCGTTTCATTAAATGTTGAAGTCTTCTATATAAAAAAAAGAAATTATGATAAATTTTGCGAATGTCAAATATATATATACATATACATGAGTTTTATAAGAATTATTTAATATAGTCATAAGTACTTAGAGTTACCTCCCCTGAATTACAGAGATTACTGCACTTCCTGTACCTTATCGGAGCAAAACAATGTCAAAAGTCACAAAAAGAACATAAACATCTGTTAAAAAACAAGTTTGACTCTTTCATGATCAACATAGTCACTACACTTTGGTCTATAAGTTGCAGTCGGCGAAGGGAATACTAATCAGACTTGTGCAGGCCTACTACAAATAATACAAGTTCCACGTCTGAAATAATGAAACATAAATGACCATTAGTCTGTTCTCTGATCATATTTCTATGTACGTAATATGCCACATCTTAAGTACAAAAGTTTGTTCATAAATCATGTACATCTACTGCAATGCAAGATATAAACAAAGTTTGTTTATAATTAATGTTGTAGATCTACGTACAGTACGTACACCAACGACAGGTACATACATGTACGCTGTCAAAAAGAGAGGACATGAATTATTTTTCTTCAATTTAATATTCATTTCTATGTGCATTTAAAGCACCTCTCATACAATGTGCATATTACCGATTTCAAATCTAGATTAAAATTACCAAAACAAAAACACAAATAACTTGTAAAAAGTCAGAGGAGTTCCGATATTGACAATCAAGAGTTGTCTACCCTGCTGGCCGGGGTTCATCCATAATTCATTTTTAAATATCCATAAATAAGTCGAATTATGGATATCCATAAATGATTTATGGATATCCATAATTCATTTATGGATATTCAAAAATGATTTATGGATATTCGAAATGATTTATGGATATCCATAAATAGTGACTTTTTTCCACTTTGGCTTGCCATAGCCAGTAGCATAGAGGACAGTGTGAACAGTAGCAGCACAAACATGTCTAAATACGATCTGGACATGAGATATGAGGTTGTTGAATTTGGCGAATATTGTCGACAAGAAGTCGGAATCCAACAATATAAGTTTGAGTTAAAAAAAAAATTTTAAATAGTGAAATTGACTCTGAAAATGACCGCTTGGTTAACACAGACTGGTGTAATAATCGGTCAATCACCAATAAATGTATATTAGTTATGTGTTTACCATTTCTTACTCATCACCAAAGAAAACAACACAGCATCAACATTTAATGTGCCATTTCATTCGCAAATTAATATTCAAATAAACATACCAACAATACAACAGTTCTGGATACTCTGGTTTGTGAGAAAAGACGAACACACGTACAGTAAATTCATGCGTTATATTCTATACAAAACCCGCTTCTAGTCATGAAGGACACTTAATTTAGAAAGTAATATATTATCATCATCGTGATCTACAATAGACTAAATCTCTCTCCCGTATGAATACCAGTGTTGAAGTGTACAACACACTTCTACATATACATATTTTATCCCTTATTTTACATGCCATGGTCTCGGGGATTAAGGACGATTAAATGCTTGATAAAGATATAATTTACATACGATCGTTGTCAGCGAAATTATATAAAAGTGATTCGCAACAATTATAATATAATTGATACTTTCTGTACAGGTATAAAGCATAGGTACTTATTAAAACCATCATTTTAGCTCCGTTTTTTATGATAAAACACATACAATTTATTTCATCGTGACTAATCATAATTAATACTAAAACTTATAGATTCGCAATGATTTTCGTGTATGATTTTTTTTTCAAATTTTATGTATTTTTTGCTATTATATTTTTAATTGTGTCATTATTATGAAGTGATCGAGATCCTTGTGGTTTTGCTTTTCATTCGTGTCGCAAGTCATATATAAATATAATAATAATATAAGTCATATATCATAAAAAGGGACTTTTAAAAGATGTTAAACATGTTCGGAAAGTTACGAGTTCTCGATTAAGTGGGTTAGTATACCACTAAACAATTACCAGGTGTGAAATTACGGTCCACAAGCTCGTCACACCTGTCACTGCACCACAGGTGTCTGTGATTTCTGGTGTTCTAATCGGCACACGCCGATAATTGCTTGTGAGTTCACGCGTTTGGTTTCTGTGCACTTCAAAAAAGTTCCGAAGACATGCTTTTACAGGTTGTACATAAATTGAGCTTGAATTTTATTAAGAATCGCGTTTATACTATAGGGAATACATTTTCAAGTTGTTGAAATCAAACACATTATTTTTGGAATTCAGTGAGTTTCGTTTTCCTTACAAACGAAACAATTCGTATCTCAAAGGTTTGTCTATAGAATAATTAACCTAAGTTACTTCATTCATATATATACCCAGGATGTTGAAAATTTACTCTATGAATCTTGTCTGGGAGTTACTAATCTTTCATGGACACGTTTTATCAATTGCGGACAATTACCCAAAAATCACAAATAACGGTATCATTGCTGTTTTGGGTAATAAAAAATTCAAAATGATAAGCATTTATTTCACATCTTGTACGAATTGCATTTTAAACTTGTATTACTAGAAGTATTATAACCGAAATCAATACTGGTACATTTGTATGTAACAAACCGGTCATGCCCTCATAATAAAGGCTATACAGTGCAGACCGTAGGAATGAACACAAAGTCACCATGTGCCGGCGTTTGATTTTCTATTCAAGGGGTAAATCACAGCGACCGATCACCCTAAATCCCTATCAGGGATCATGAAAACGGCGTCATCGCGATCCCCGGTGGTAATGTGTTCATCAAAATCCGCGGTGATCGTTTCTCCGCGAAACATCAAAGCAATTTGTCCGCCGCGAATCCTGATGATGCAGCCCCGGAGGGCCACGATTACATTCAACCCTCGGTTTTACCTGTGGTGGTGTGGCTCTCAGTTGACCATTATCGACCCTTATCGTTGTACGTGTACCGATTTTTTTACCGCTAGCAGTCGAGACGATTGGTAGATTTTGTGACTTACATGCAAGTGTCCTATCCCTAATGTAAGACTCGAATTCGAAGTGATACGGTTCTCCGTGACGATCATGGGTATAACTAAATAAAAAAAACATCTGGATACCGTATAGTGAGTCTACGAAATTCCCTTAACGTCTCAATTGCTGCTGTTGATAAATGATGTGGTTTAAATGATCTGCAATTCAATACTTGTATATAGGCCTATGCATTTAATCACTACTGATTTAGCTGACCTGTTTATAGATGGCGCTTTGTGCATGACCTCAGATGCCATGACCTCGGAGAGGCCACATAAGGGGCTCGTTATTTAGTGAAAGATCTCGGACTTATTTTTACGTGATCTAGCAAAGTCCTTAATTGCATAATTTAGTCATCACATATATCTGAAGTATATAGCTAGTAAGATGTCTGTTTGAGAAATTGATCCATATACGTGTACGACCTGTGACGGATGAGAAGACGATAAACATTGATAAGATCATTACTTGTCCTCGCGGGGACATAATGTATGTTTTTGGTTTCGTAATTGTTTGAAGAAAACCAAATTTTATCCTGAATACTAAAGCTTATAATTATTTCGTCTGACTTTTTGTAGCGGGTTTCATACATAGACTGTACAATTATTTAAACATTTCGTAGTTTAAATACACGACTTAACAGTGGCGTAGGAAGTCGTCAAAAAGTGGGGGGGGGCACAATTTTTTTTAACCTTAAATTTTACGCACTAAACAAATCGTATGCTATCTCCGCAAAATTAGCCAATAATTATCATTTCAACATCCCATGATAATTTTGATAATTTATGTAGTACAAAATAAGTTATTTACGCAAATCAGAATATATATATATTAAATATAGCAAAACATGAATCACCAGGCCCGGCCAGGATTTTCGAAAGGGCGGAGGGGGGGGGGGGGGGGGTCCAGTAATTTAGTAATAATGCGAGCGCCGTAGGCGCGAGGCGATTTTTTTTGTGGGGTCCGAGGGTCCGCCCAGCGGGTCAAGGGCAGCGCCCTGATATGGGGTTCAAGGGGGGTCTAAGCT
>NW_022981192.1:0-10285 GCF_902652985.1 Pecten maximus
GCGGACGCGTGGTTACAATACTACGGAATACGGTGACGCTCAACGTGCAGTTCTGACGTCATTTCTAGAGCTGCTAGGAGCTTCAGATCTTTTTGGGCATCTCCAGGGGGATGTGATGAACAGTAAAACGTAATGATTTCGGCAAAACTTCCATCTATGAACAATTAACCGCGCTACCGCGGACGCGTGGTTACAATACTACGGAAAACGGTGACACTCAACGTGCAGTTCTGACGTCATTTCTAGAGCTGCTAGGAGTGTCGGATCTTTTTGGACACCTCCAGTGGGATGTGATCAACAGTAAAACGTAATGATTTCGGCAAAACTTCCATCTATGAACAATTAACCACGCTACCGCGGACGCGTAGTTACAATACTACGGAATACGGTGACACTCAACGTGCAGTTCTGACGTCATTTCTAGAGCTGCTAGGAGTGTCGGATCTTTTGGACACCTCCAGTGGGATGTGATCAACAGTAAAACGTAATGATTTCGGCAAAACTTCCATCTATGAACAATTAACCGCGCTACCGCGGACGCGTGGTTACAATACTACGGAATACGGTGACGCTCAACGTGCAGTTCTGACGTCATTTCTAGAGCTGCTAGGAGCTTCAGATCTTTTTGGACACCTCCAGTAGGATGTGATCAGCAGTAAAACGTAATGATTTCGGCAAAACTTCCATCTATGAACAATTAACCGCGATACCGCGGTCGCGTGGTTACAATACTTCGGAAAACGGTGACGCTCAACGTGCAGTTCTGACGTCATTTCTAGAGCTGCTAGGAGCTTCGGATCTTTTTGGTCACCTCCAGGGGGATGTGATGAACAGTAAAACGTAATGATTTCGGCAAAACTTCCATCTATGAACAATTAACCGCGCTACCGCGGACGCGTAGTTACAATACTACGGAATACGGTGACGCTCAACGTGCAGTTCTGACGTCATTTCTAGAGCTGCTAGGACCTTCGGATCTTTTTGGGCACCTCCAGTGGGATGTGATCAACAGTAAAACGTAATGATTTCGGCAAAACTTCCATCTATGAACAATTAACCGCGCTACCGCGGACGCGTAGTTACAATACTACGGAATACGGTGACACTCAACGTGCAGTTCTGACGTCATTTCTAGAGCTGCTAGGAGTGTCGGATCTTTTTGGACACCTCCAGTGGGATGTGATGAACAGTAAAACGTAATGATTTCGGCAAAACTTCCATTGATGAACAATTAACCGCGCTACCGCGGACGCGTGGTTACAATACTACGGAATACGGTGACACTCAACGTGCAGTTCTGACGTCATTTCTAGAGCTGCTAGGAGTGTCGGATCTTTTTGGACACCTCCAGTGGGATGTGATCAACAGTAAAACGTAATGATTTCGGCAAAACTTCCATCTATGAACAATTAACCGCGCTACCGCGGACGCGTGGTTACAATACTACGGAATACGGTGACACTCAACGTGCAGTTCTGACGTCATTTCTAGAGCTGCTAGGAGTGTCACGATCGCATGTGGGTATAGGGTTGTATATGTATGTCTTTACGTTGTTTTGTGTGTAATCGTGTGCGCGTATTTGTATGGCACGAATGGAAGTACGGTCAGAGCGGAAGTGCACGTGCGAAAGGTCGGTTAGCGTCACTACAGGTAAGCTATGCCGTGAGTAATGGCTGTAGTGTAACCACCTGTAGTCAGAATCCTTTTGATCATGGATACAGGCACGGAATACAGACTGTGGTGAGTAACTAACGTTATATCTTTCTATTTATTTCACTAATTGCTATCTTAGAATGTCTTGTATTCCGGATAAATGTATTTCTAGTATATATCTTAGTGTACGGTCCAATCATGCGTGGCGGTGATTAGTAATAATATGTCTATATAGGTGTTGCTGATCTGATAGCTTATAAATGTTTATGTTGTGATAGTTATGTTATGACGTTTATTATAGGTTATTTGCAGTTGTTGTATTGATATGTCCGTAAATATTGGTATGAATGTCCATCTATAGGTAAAGTAGGTCAGTGAGTTTTACCTGTGTACAAATGTATGGAAGCCCATACGGGCCATATATGATTCATAATGTATATTGTGGTAGCGTTAGGAATGGACCGGCATGTGATTCTAATAGTGTTTTATGTTAATATTTAATCATATTTAGGTTTATGATAGCAAGTATTTAGGGTATATAGTACAATATTATATTATTGGAATATCATTTTAGGAAATATGTTGTTAATTAGCATGAGTGTTTGGTGTGAAATTGTCACGTGTGTCATTGTGTGTTTTTAAGCTTTCCATGACGGAGTGAAGTTCCTTGGACAACAGGACACCGGAACAATCACCACGACTTCGGCATCAGGACCGGTAGAAAACTCCGGTCAGCCTCAGGAGGTCTGATGTGATAAACAGACGGGTCAAGGAGCCAAGGTGATAAGGAATGGTGGTCCGTACTGCGGCCACTAGATCATGAAGCGGTGACGTCTAACGCTGTTGACGGTATGACGTTATAGCCAGCTAGCTCTCATTGAGTAGTTGCTACATACTTTACCTGCGGGAAAGTATTGTTGAGACTCATAGTGAGTCATCCCTGTGGGAGGTGCGTGACATACGAGGGATATACCTGAACTGCGGTTCAGTTACTCATGTGTTTCTGTCTCTTGAGTGGAGAACTTGTGCCTTTAATGTGTACTTGTACCGGTATTGTGCTGTTCTGTGTCGACGACTCCGTGACTTTAACCGTAATTGAATGTCAGAGTGTGCAAGGGGTGTGAATGTGCGTTTGTATGAATATATCTATTTGCTTTTGTACATAATAGTTAATAAATATTGTTTTGTATAATCTATTTTATTGTCTTCAATTCCAAAAACCAACTCGAACGCTTGTCCGACGTTACAAAATTGGTGGCAGCGGTGGGATAAGCCAACGTGTGGGTTTTGGTTTTAAAGCAATATTTCACTAGGTACTTGTAAATAATAGAAAAGGAATTCGCTAGATAGGCATTTCCTGGGAGCTAGACATTCTTCCTATTCCCTTTACTTCGTTGTTATATTTTGGAAATAGAACCACTATATAGAGGAAGGGATTATACACCAGGTGAGTAACATTTGGAGACGGCGGTCTTGGAATGGGATGTTAGTCTCGGAAAAGGGTAAGTACTCTATGTTGATTGTGTGGTGTCTACTTGGCTGTTCCTTTGCATTTGTTCACAGTATGTCGACTCTTAATGAGATTATTGCAGCAGGTAAGGAACTTGGCTACACTGGAGAGGAGCTACGGAGGTTTCTAAAGGAGACACAGGATCGTGCTAGAGATGAACGGGATGCGGAACGGAAGTTCCGAAAAGCGGAGATTGAAGCTGAACAAGCGGAGAAAGAAGGTGAAAGAGCATTTAAGATGGAGGCCGAGCATGCCAGACTTGAGGCTGAGAGAGAGGCAAGGGCAGATGAAAGAGCCGAGAGAGAGCACAAGCGTAAGTTAGAGTTACACGAGGCAGGTATTGCAGATGACACTAGTAATACTCATGGGAGCTCAACAGTTGCGCCTAAGGGTCCAAAGCTACCGGCTTTTGAAGAAGGGAAAGATAGTATGGATGCGTATATCCAGCGTTTTGAGGTGTATGCCACTGCTCAGAGGTGGAAGAGAGACCAATGGGGCACTAACTTAAGTGCCTTGCTTAAGGGGAAAGCATTGGATGTGTTTTCAAGGTTACCTGTGTCCCAAGCCTTGAACTTTGAGGATCTGAAGAAGGCCTTGTTACAAAGATTTCAGAAGACAGAAGCAGGTTTCCGGAAGAGTTTTAGGAACAGTAGACCAGAGGGAGGCGAGACCTTTACCCAGTTCGCCAAGAGGTTGGAAAGTTATCTAGACAGGTGGATGGATATGACAGGAACTGCCAAAACGTATGACAGCTTGAAGGACCTGATGATACGAGACCAGTTTATATGCGGATGTAATCAGGATTTGTCTTTGTTTCTAAAGGAAAGGACTCCATCGTCGATACAGGATATGGCGAAGTTGGCTGATCAATATGTGGAAGCCAGAGGAGCACCGGCAAGTTCCCTTTCATTAAAGAATGCGAAAACGACAGGTAGTGGGAAATCAGCTGCTGGAGGGGGAGGTAGCACTACCGAGACGGGAAGGAGGAGCTCCACCCCTGTGACTGAGAAGCGATGCTATTCCTGTGGAAAACTTGGACATCTCTCCTTCGACTGTCGTAACAAGAAGTCTGGAAACAAGGTGGCGTCCGTTACAGAAGCTAGCGTTGGCGATAACAAGTTGCAATATACCAGAAGAGACAAGAAGAAAGATGTACCTAAGAGGAGGAAAAGAGGCCCAGCTGGTCAAGGTAATGACGGTACGGAGCTTAGCTTGTCGTGTGACATGAAGATACCCTATTCAACAGAGATGCCGGTAGTAACGGGACGTATCGGGGTACGCCTTGTCAAGGTATTGAGAGACACCGGGTGCAGTGGTGTTGTTGTTCGGCGAAGTTTGGTTGAACCTTTACAGATAACAGACCGCACAAAGACTTGTACTTTGGCTGATGGCTCGAAGCTGAATGTGCCAATTGCAGAGTTGGAGGTGGATACGCCGTACCTGAGAGGCACTATAGAAGCCTGGGTACTCGATACGCCGTTATATGACCTGATAGTAGGTAACGTCGTTGGGGCCAAACCCCCGGACCAACCTAATAAAAGTTGGACTGAGGATGATACTACTCTACAAGCAGTTGAGACCAGACAACAGAAGAAAACGAAGGGGAATTACAGACCACTGAAGGTTCCGGAAATGCTTAGAGACATTGGAAGTTTAGATGAACTGAAGGTGGAACAGGAGAGTGATGCTACGTTGGGAAAATTCAGGAAGCTGACAGAGAAGTCAGAAGTTTTTGAACGAGGTGACGGGGGACACTCGAAGATATATTACCATAAGGGCATTTTGTACAGGAAGTTCTACAGTCCGAGAACAGCGAATGGTAAGGTCTTTCGTCAACTGGTAGTTCCAGAGAAGTTTAGGCAGACAGTTTTGAAGCTGGCCCATGAGTCTATCATGGCGGGACATCTTGCAGCCAAACGGACAGCTAGTAGGATTTTATCTGAATTTTATTGGCCGGGAGTCCAGGCAGACGTCACCCGCTTTTGTAGGTCATGCGATGCATGTCAGAGGACCTTTCCCAAAGGAAGAGTTGCAAAGGCGCCACTTGGAAGTATGCCACTCGTCGAAACCCCATTCAAGCGAGTTGCTGTGGACATTGTTGGACCATTGGATCCTGCCACTGATAAAGGTAACCGTTATATTCTTACGGTCGTCGATTATGCTACGAGATATCCGGAAGCAGTCGCTCTTCGCGGAATTGAGACAGAACGTGTAGCGGAGGCTCTGGTAGACATATTCAGCCGAGTAGGTGTCCCAGCTGAAATGTTAACGGACCAGGGTGCCCAATTTACTTCAGAGTTGATGAAGGAGGTGAGCAGACTTCTATCTATAAGGCAGTTGACAACTACGCCTTACCACCCAATGTGTAATGGGCTGGTCGAGAAGTTCAATGGCACTTTGAAGCAAATGTTGAGGCGCATGAGCACTGAGAGGCCGAAGGACTGGGACCGTTTCATCAACGCCCTACTCTTTGCATATAGAGAGGTTCCCCAGGAGAGCCTAGGGTTTTCCCCATTTGAGATGCTATATGGACGAACAGTTCGGGGACCCATGATGATCCTACGTGAGCTATGGAGTAAGGATTTGCCTGATGATGAAGTCAAAACGACCTATCAGTACGTCATGGATTTAAGGGAGAAATTGGAGAAGACCTGCGAGGTTGCGATGGAAAATCTTCGAGAGGCGAGGACACGACAGAGGAAGCAGTTCAACAAACGGGCCAAGCAACGAGACTTGAAACCGGGGGATAAGGTACTGGTACTGCTGCCGACCAAGGCAAACAAGTTGCTACTTCAGTGGAGGGGGCCTTATGATGTTGTTGAGAAAGTTGGACCTACCGATTATAGGGTCAACCGAGAAGGCAAGATAAAAGTCCTTCACATTAATCTGCTTAGGAAGTACGTCGAACCAAAGCGTGGGAGTGACCTAGGAGGATTTCTAGCTTGCGTAATGACGGCTGTGTTGGACGAGAGTGACCAAGGAGATGATATAAATCATGACAGAGTTTTAGAAGCTTTACCAGGTGACCGGGGAAATGAAACTCAAGATGATGTTGTTGTGTGTCAAGATCTCACAAAGGACCAGAGTAGAGATGTGCAATGCCTCATACAGGAGTTCAAGGATGTACTGACAGATGTCCCTGGGAGCACCAGCTTGATTGAACACGAGATCCATACCACTACATCGGATCCAGTACGGGTTAAGTCTTATCCTTTGCCCTACACTACAAAGGAGGTCATCAACGAAGAAGTTGGAAAGATGTTGGAGATGAGGGTCATCGAACCATCAACTTCACCTTATTCTTCACCCGTAGTGATGGTAAAGAAGAAAGATGGATCCAACAGATTCTGCATAGACTTCCGTGGGCTCAACCGTGTGACTATTTTTGATGCTGAACCAATGCCTAACACAGAGGACATTTTCGCCCGTCTAGGAAACGCCAGGTATTTTTCCAAGTTAGACCTCAGCAAAGGTTATTGGCAAGTTCCATTATCAGCTGACGCCAAGGAGATGACGGCTTTCACCACACCCCGGGGATTATTCCAGTTTCGGGTAATGCCCTTTGGACTTGTCAATGCGCCCGCGACTTTCAGTCGTTTGATGAGGAAATTGCTTCGGGGAATGGACCATCTGGATAACTTCATTGATGATATCATCATATACACTGACACCTGGGAGAAACACATGGACGTTTTGAGTGAGTTATTTTCCCGGTTGAGGAACGCGGGACTTACTGCAAGACCGACAAAGTGCTCTATAGCATTTGGGAGTTTGTCATGTTTGGGACATGTGGTCGGGGAAAGGAGAATTCAACTGGAGGACGACAAAGTGCAGGCGATCGCTAGCGCGCCGAGACCGGAGACCAAGAAACAGGTCAGATCATTTCTTGGGTTGGCTGGTTTCTATCGGCGATTTATTCCAAACTTTGCCGCTATTGCAGTACCACTTACTGACCTGACGAGGAAGGGTGCTCCAAATAAAGTGGAATGGTTGGAAAGCCATGAGCGAGCCTATGCCACTTTAAAGAAACTTTTGACGGCGAGGCCAGTTCTGAAACTGCCAAATTTGGAGCAGGATTTTATCCTAAGAACTGATGCGTCCGACACCGGACTAGGGGCGGTGCTGCTACAGGAAGAGGAGGGACAGAAGATGCCTATCGCGTATGCCAGTCGGAAGCTTCTTCCTAGGGAACGGAACTACGCGGTCATCGAGAAGGAGTGCCTCGGGATCGTATGGGGAATACAGAAGTTCGAGTCGTACATATACGGAAGAGAATTCCTACTCGAGACTGATCACCAGCCATTGTCCTACCTGAACAAGTCGAAGACAGCCAATGCGAGACTTATGAGGTGGGCGTTGTTACTCCAGCCATATAGATTCCGAATTCGCGCCATAAAGGGTTCGGATAATGTGGGAGCGGACTATTTGAGCAGGATATAGTAGCAACATGCTCCGTGATGTTGAGAAAAAGTGTATCCACTTTTTTCCGGAACCCGGGGATGTTGTCACGATCGCATGTGGGTATAGGGTTGTATATGTATGTCTTTACGTTGTTTTGTGTGTAATCGTGTGCGCGTATTTGTATGGCACGAATGGAAGTACGGTCAGAGCGGAAGTGCACGTGCGAAAGGTCGGTTAGCGTCACTACAGGTAAGCTATGCCGTGAGTAATGGCTGTAGTGTAACCACCTGTAGTCAGAATCCTTTTGATCATGGATACAGGCACGGAATACAGACTGTGGTGAGTAACTAACGTTATATCTTTCTATTTATTTCACTAATTGCTATCTTAGAATGTCTTGTATTCCGGATAAATGTATTTCTAGTATATATCTTAGTGTACGGTCCAATCATGCGTGGCGGTGATTAGTAATAATATGTCTATATAGGTGTTGCTGATCTGATAGCTTATAAATGTTTATGTTGTGATAGTTATGTTATGACGTTTAATATAGGTTATTTGCAGTTGTTGTATTGATATGTCCGTAAATATTGGTATGAATGTCCATCTATAGGTAAAGTAGGTCAGTGAGTTTTACCTGTGTACAAATGTATGGAAGCCCATACGGGCCATATATGATTCATAATGTATATTGTGGTAGCGTTAGGAATGGACCGGCATGTGATTCTAATAGTGTTTTATGTTAATATTTAATCATATTTAGGTTTATGATAGCAAGTATTTAGGGTATATAGTACAATATTATATTATTGGAATATCATTTTAGGAAATATGTTGTTAATTAGCATGAGTGTTTGGTGTGAAATTGTCACGTGTGTCATTGTGTGTTTTTAAGCTTTCCATGACGGAGTGAAGTTCCTTGGACAACAGGACACCGGAACAATCACCACGACTTCGGCATCAGGACCGGTAGAAAACTCCGGTCAGCCTCAGGAGGTCTGATGTGATAAACAGACGGGTCAAGGAGCCAAGGTGATAAGGAATGGTGGTCCGTACTACGGTCACTAGATCATGAAGCGGTGACGTCTAACGCTGTTGACGGTATGACGTTATAGCCAGCTAGCACTCGTTGAGTAGTTGCTACATACTTTACCTGCGGGAAAGTATTGTTGAGACTCATAGTGAGTCATCCCTGTGGGAGGTGCGTGACATACGAGGGATATACCTGAACTGCGGTTCAGTTACTCATGTGTTTCTGTCTCTTGAGTGGAGAACTTGTGCCTTTAATGTGTACTTGTACCGGTATTGTGCTGTTCTGTGTCGACGACTCCGTGACTTTAACCGTAATTGAATGTCAGAGTGTGCAAGGGGTGTGAATGTGCGTTTGTATGAATATATCTATTTGCTTTTGTACATAATAGTTAATAAATATTGTTTTGTATAATCTATTTTATTGTCTTCAATTCCAAAAACCAACTCGAACGCTTGTCCGACGTTACAGGAGTGTCGGATCTTTTTGGACACCTCCAGTGGGATGTGATCAACAGTAAAACGTAATGATTTCGGCAAAACTTCCATTGGTGAACAATTAACCGCGCTACCGCGGACGCGTGGTTACAATACTACGGAATACGGTGACACTCAACGTGCAGTTCTGACGTCATTTCTAGAGCTGCTAGGAGTGTCGGATCTTTTTGGACACCTCCAGTGGGATGTGATCAACAGTAAAACGTAATGATTTCGGCAAAACTTCCATTGGTGAACAATTAACCACGCTACCGCGGACGCGTAGTTACAATACTACGGAATACGGTGACACTCAACGTGCATTTCTGACGTCATTTCTAGAGCTGCTAGTAACTTCGGATCTTTTTGGGCACCTCCAGTGGGATGTGATCAGCAGTAAAACGAAATGATTTCGGCAAAACTTCCATCTATGAACAATTAACCGCGATACCGCGGTCGCGTGGTTACAATACTTCGGAAAACGGTGACGCTCAACGTGCAGTTCTGACGTCATTTCTAGAGCTGCTAGGAGCTTCGGATCTTTTTGGTCACCTCCAGGGGGATGTGATGAACAGTAAAACGTAATGATTTCGGCAAAACTTCCATCTATGAACAATTAACCGCGCTACCGCGGACGCGTAGTTACAATACTACGGAATACGGTGACGCTCAACGTGCAGTTCTGACGTCATTTCTAGAGCTGCTAGGACCTTCGGATCTTTTTGGGCACCTCCAGTGGGATGTGATCAACAGTAAAACGTAATGATTTCGGCAAAACTTCCATCTATGGACAATTAACCGCGCTACCGCGGACGCGTAGTTACAATACTACGGAATACGATGACACTCAACGTGCAGTTCTGACGTCATTTCTGGAGCAGCTAGGAGTGTCGGATCTTTTTGGACACCTCCAGTGGGATGTGATCAACAGTAAAACGTAATGATTTCGGCAAAACTTCCATCTAGTGAACAATTAACCACGTTACCGCGGACGCGTAGTTACAATACTACGGAATACGGTGACACTCAACGTGCAGTTCTGACGTCATTTCTAGAGCTGCTAGGAGTGTCGGATCTTTTGGACACCTCCAGTGGGATGTGATCAACAGTAAAACGTAATGATTTCGGCAAAACTTCCATCTATGAACAATTAACCGCGCTACCGCGGACGCGTGGTTACAATACTACGGAATACGGTGACGCTCAACGTGCAGT